>NC_052359.1:6474999-6774999 GCF_009727055.1 Benincasa hispida | reverse complement strand
CGACTCTTCTGTTGGGTGGGAATTGTTTCGCTCGCAGGCATCTCTTTGAACATTCAATTCAGCATTGGATGGATTAACACTGAGCGGACTGTTATGCATCGTTGCAGAAATTATTGATAGTGTACAGTTACAGTTAAGAGTATGTAAATATTACGTTCGGGTAGTCAATGTGTTGTATCTCTAAGATTTGAATGAGATGGCTGATATTCTTTTCAGCTTTAAGTTTGCAGAGAATGCTAACATGAAAAGGAAGCTTTTGTATATTCTAACAAAGTCGTCTCGTTCCTCTCACATATACTTTCCTTTGATCCTTTGGCTATTACGAATTAAGTGAGAAAGTAAATGATAGTTCGTCCAGTTTGGATATTGAAATCGAGTTCTGGATTTAGAAGGTAATGATAGAAAGGATGATTAAAGGTTAGTGAAGAGAATTGTCTCATATAATGGAAGATTTGCACAAAAAAGAAAGGAATAGAGGGATTTTATTTTTAATTGTAGCTTTGAAGAGATTATACAATGGGGTTATCATGGAAAAGAGAGAATCCAAAAGGGAATTTACAAAGCAAATACAAACATAAGGAAATATAACATCTGTTGTAACTAAAACTCCAAGGAAGGTGCCATTCTCCAACATTACCAGCTCCCATCTACAAGGCCAATTCCAAACATCAAAACTTAAATAAGAAGAAAGGGAAAAGAATATGAACTTCTTGTTGTTAGTTGACTATGGCTAAATTATGTGTGTATATATATATACAAAGCTTTCAAGCTTTGTCGTTTGTTTAAAAGGTACTTTATTATTTCAAAAATTATAATATCTTTGACCTTTTATAGATGTTTCAAAATTATCACTGGAATAGAGATTCGTTAGAATTTTTTTTATGTAAGTTAGTACATGGAATGAGTATGATAATAAATTGGAATAATGTGATGGTGTGTGAGTCTTAATTTACACGTTGAGTCTTCGCTACGTCGTTTCAAAGATTGTTTTCATCCAACATTCTAACAGATTTCTATGCCGAAATGGTTTTGAAACATTTATGAAATGTCGATGTAAAACCTAGATTTTTTTTTTTTGGTAGTTTAGTGTATGTAGTTGTTACCATATTTGTGCCAGCAAATGAGCATGATGAGACATCTCCTTGCGATATAGAATCTGGACTTTCTCTCTTTGATCATCTCCATACATCCAAACTTGTGTGGTTCTGAAATTTCCATCTCTTCTCTCCCATTTTCTTTCTTGGATTGACACTGCCCCATTCACAATTCACACTTCACCACCAT
The DNA here is from genome assembly GCF_009727055.1 of Benincasa hispida. Classification (NCBI taxonomy): domain Eukaryota; kingdom Viridiplantae; phylum Streptophyta; class Magnoliopsida; order Cucurbitales; family Cucurbitaceae; genus Benincasa; species Benincasa hispida. The sequence continues at coordinate 6,773,715 of NC_052359.1, read as the reverse complement.
CTGGCTACCCGAACCCGAACCCGTGCTTGCCTTCTTCGCGCTTTTGACAGTGTTTCTTCTTTCTTCTTCAGGCGCTTCTTCCTCTTGTGATATCCATTCTTCTTCTAGCTGTCATCTCCTCTTTCTTCAAGCTCGTCTTCTTCGTACGATATCGTTTCTTCTTCTTTCAAATCAACAACATGTGGAGGTGAGGATGAGAATCAAACCTCTGATTTCTTAGTCGAAAATATATGCTTAGCCAGATAAGCTATATTCAAGTAGCTTATTCTTATTATTTTAGATCAACAACGTTTAGGGCGGGAATCAAACCTGTAATCTCTTAGTCGAAGATATATACCTCAACCAATTAAACTATACTTGAGTAGCTTATTGTTGTCCTCCTAGTATTGCTTCCTCTTCATGTTCTAATATTAATCTCTCTCTCTCTCTCTTTCTTTGTTTCTTCTTCCTCCACCTCGTTTTGATGTTTCATGTTCTTCAAAGTAGAAATAAGAGACAGAGAGTGTTTAATTGAAGCAATTGATTGTTCCCATTTAGCTTGATTGGCTTTTGGTGATCATGATTGGTCCATCATCAAAATTGTGGGCCTCCACCACTGAAAAAATCACAACCGTTCATCCATCCACGTTGCCACTTAGCCAATTGCTTTAAGCCATTACATTTTTCATCTCTTCTTAATCTCCACCAAAAACCTTTGGATTATAGCTGGATCTTCTTAATCATTTTTTTCATACTATTATGCGTTGGCAACCACTGATTGGCCTTCCAACTTATTCTTATTTTAATTTAATCACACACAATTAAAGAAAAAAAGTAGAAGTAAAGGCTCCAACTCTTCTAAGCAGCATTTATCTTAGCAGAAAAGAATAAAAATCGATTTAGTTTTATTAATTACATTCATTAGAAAGATTCTCCAAATTTGTTTCCGACAAGCAAAAGATACCAATTTTATCTTATCAAAATTCAAAAATCAACTCCAAGATATTATTATGACTTTGGCTCAACATTTTAATGATTTTTCTTTTGTTTTTCTTAGTTGTAGTTCCAACAATATCTTTTCTTCTAATGACTAGTTTTGAGATTTTTAATAAACTTTGAATATTTTTCATTAAAAAACGCACATCAAACTTGTCTTATAAGAAATGGTAACCTTTTCTTTTGATCTCGGTCACGATCTCAGCCAAAAATAAATTAATCGAACAGGAGGTTATTTGTGAAAGATGACGTCTATTTATTTGTATGTTTGATTTTGTGGAAGAGTTTAAATATTTTATGGTTGGTTTGGACACTTATTGTATAAATGTAACCATTTATGTTTATTTAGATTTTGCATGGTTTAATATAAGGTTCACGAGCAACATTAAAATTGACTAATCAAATTATAAACATAAAATTTTGAAAGATGAGTAATTAGGTTTATGTGTATTTGGTTAATGAATTTTAAAAAGTGTCAATAGGACTGTATTTAATAGATTCTTGAATTTTAAAAGAGTCAAATGATCTTTAAACTTTCTATTTGTATCTACTAGCACGTCCCTAAATTTTTAATTTTGTACTTTGTAGCCATCATTGACCTATTAATTATTTTCTAAAGTTTCTTAGATCTATTGGATAAAATTGAAAATTGGGTTCCATTAAACATAAAGTTCAATTCTATATCTAATAGATTGGTTAAATTTATAAATTTCGACTATGTTAAAGATTTATTAGACACAATATTGTTGATGTTATTAAAGTTGAGATAAATTTGAAAGTTTTTGGGCAAACTTTTATATTAATAACCTAAAGATAAAAATGAGGTTTCTTTCCAACTACTTGTGTTGACAACTCATTCCATATGGCACCTATAGAAGTATAAATGAAACTATATTATATGAACTGAAACAAGTTTGTGAGGCATATATTATTTAATTTGTGTTATTCAATATATATTCTGTCTATCTCTATGATGATTGAGATTAATAATGGTGCATGTACTATGTATCCAAATTTATATGTGGTAGTTCAATACAATACAAACTAGCTTTGATAAGCTTATACAATCACATTATTTTATAACTTTGTTGCTTCCAAACTTTCAATCACAAGATTCCCTTGAGACTTCAAATATTCAGAAGATGAGGATATCACAACTCATTTACTCATTTTATCTCCATTAATCTCTTTTCAAGTAAGGGTAAAAAATTCTATCAAGTAAATAAAATAAAATAAAATTACCGATTCAATTTCAAAACGGGTATCAATACTATATTGATAAATGTTAAATTAATAAACATCAATGTGGTACAGGTGTTCGTAAGTTAAGTTGAATTGATCAGATTTTTCGATGAACACTCCAACAATGTTGTGTTTGTCAAACAATACTCTAAAATGTCTAAGTTATTCACGATTAGAATAAAATAAGATTTCATATAAATCAATAAGGATTTTAAGCATTTTTTTTTTCTTTTTGAGACAGAGTAATTAACTAAAAATAGTACTTACCTTATTAAGTTAGATATGTCAAATTTTTATATACAAATACTAATAATTAACCTATAGATTATTAATGATCATAGTGATCTTACATTATGAAAAAGATTCAAACTTTTTATAGATTACATTGGTATATAGTAGATTTTGAAATTGTTAGTCTTGATTTGTAGCTCTCCATTAACATAATTCATATCTCTCCCACTTTGATTGGTTTTCAAAATGCAAAAATCAAATTGGCAAAAATCTTGGCTTCTATAGGATAAGTAGTTGACTATTATTGCAAACCAACTTGATTCTTGCAACAATTTTAGTGGATTAGATGTGGCTTATTTATTTTATCAGTTGTCTTGGTCAAAAAGTTTTTTTGCCCCATTCATAAAGGGTTGATATTGATTGAGCATGATCAACATTGTCACTAAGACATCATTCTTTTTTGGTTAAATAATATAGTTGAATTTCAAATGGTTAGAAACTTTGACCTTTTAAATTGAGGATATTTGTATAAATCGGTCAAAATTAGGTTAAAATTTGTGGTTTTACGAATAAGTGATCAAAATCAATGTCATATAAAGAACAAACCAATATTTGGTTTGATTTATTATCGATTTGGTTCTCGATTTTTGGATTTTTTTTTTTAAAAAAATATTTGTTTTTTTTTATTTCCACTTTAATTTTGAATTTGTTCTTTTTGTGAATTTGAAATTAAAATGGGGTCTATTTCTTTTTTTTTTAATAAAATAAAAAAATACAAGTGTCGTAATAATCAACTTTTTTTTAAACAACAAATATATATATATACCATAATACTTAAAATAATAAAAGACCCTAATGCTAGAGTTTATTTTTAATGATATATCTCTCCATTTTGACTGGTTTTTCAAATATAAAACTTATTCGAATCAACACTTTTTAGTTTTTTCAAAATACAAATCAATATATTGAATTCTATACTAAAAAACCAAATCAAACTATTGGAATCAATTTGAATTGATTTAGTTTTTCGATTTTTGGTTACACTCTTAATAAGTCACACCTTACGTCTTCTAAAAGCTAAAGAAATATCTTAAGTGTATTATTGTAAGATTTAGATTTTAGTTTTTGTCAAATTTGAATGTAGCGAATCCGATTTCAAATAATTCCTATTAAAGTGTTCGAAAAAAATAAGATTTTGATTATAATTATCAATAAGTAAACTGTGCTTAAATTAAATAAAATTTAGAGTTTTAATTAATTCAAATTACAAAACCCTTTTTTCTTGGTTAAAATGATAAAATAACATAGTTTCAAGTGATATAGTACCCGTTTTATTAATGTTGGATTCACCCTTCTACATGTTAAAAAAAAAGATTTTTTTATTAGAAAAAAGTGTGGTGGGAAGATATTTTAAGGCATTAAAAATTGATAAAAACAAAATTGATTCGGTGGTCGGAAACTTTCTCTCTCCTTTTAATTTTGCTGTTTTAAAAAAATAATTCGCAATATCCAATATGGCAATTTTATATAGTTTCTGTGGGCCCCATATGACTCGACGCCGACTGTACATCAGATATGTTTATTTTTTTTTAAAAAAAAATAAATATTATTTTTTTCAGGTGGAGGAAGTTCGAACTTCGAGTATGATAGTATATTCATAAATTAAATATTATTTTAATAAAACTTAAATTTAATATTTTAAAGCATATTTAACATTTATATTTTCAATAAAATTTAATCACTTTAATTTTTATTGAAGTTCTTTAAATAAAAATAATAATAACTTTCTATATTTTCAATTTTTTTTTAAAATAACTTACCAATAAACTAAAACCGCAAAAGATGGACTAATTTCAGGCTTCTACATGACTAGAATTAAATATTTGAAACAAAGCTTAAAAAAAAAAAATGAATCTGAAAAATAAACATAATATTAACTTTTTATAGATGTCCATATTTCTATTTCTTCATGGCTTCGACGTGATATTTTCATAGTTTTATCCACATTTCATTTTAATTATATAATATATATATCACAAAAAGATCTATGAAATATACAAATAAATGACAAAATATTATATTGGAATAGGTATAATATAGAGGAAACTATTTTAAATAGCAAAGCTGTTGAAAGTATTTTAAAATATAACAAAATGTCTACAATATTTTCTATTTGTTACTATTTTACATTCATTGGTTTTTTTTATTATTTGTTAAAGTGTTTACTAGTTTCTTCTCAAACTAAAGTAGTTTACATCTTAAACACATATTATCATAATCCAAACTAAAATAATCAACACCATAAACATAAATTATTATAACCCAACTATAATAAACAAGGACTATAATGATCAATTTCTTACCCCAAATGTCATAAAAATTAGTGGATAATAGACTGTTATTATCTATCCCTACTTATTTAAATAGCCTAAAATGTTTATTTACTAATTTAAATAATTTTTTTTAAAAAAATATTTGCTTTTATAAATTTTTCAGAAATATGTATCATCATAAATTTTTCAGAAATATGTAGAAAATACTTCTACCTTAGAGCTCCACACTTCCATCACATTTTAAATCTGAAATAAAATACCAAAATCTTATTATTATTATTTTTTTTTAAAAAAAAGGGAGAAAAAAGAGTATCTTTTAATTTCTCCACTTAGTTCCTTCAGTGAGTCTGAAACCCAAAGACCCCACTTTATTTTTCTCACTGAAAGTGAAACCTGAACATTTCCTCTCTATTTTTCTCTCTCCTTCCACTCTGTCAGCCATTTCCACTGCTCACACCAACCTTCTTCTTCTTCTTCTTCTTCGTCTTCTTCTTCTTCTTCTTCTCTCTCTAGTTCATCCCAATTCCCAATTTCCATGTGCGATTCTTCAATCATTCCTTGTTTCACTCTCTTTCTTCTACTTTCCTTGTCCCCCTTTTGATTTTCCTCCGAAGTTTTTTCTCAGATTCCATTGATCGCTTCTTCCTTTTCGGTCTTCTTATCAATGCCGATTGAAGATGATGTTGAGAGCTGCGGTAGCAGACCCACCGACTCCTCCTCGTCCCATGCCAACCCGAGGCATCATCGCCAGAAGCTTGAAGTCTACAACGAAGTGCTCCGACGAATCCAACAATCCAATTCCCATGAGGCCAATCTACCTGGGTTTGATGATCAGCTTTGGCTTCATTTCAATCGCCTCCCTGCTCGGTATCAACCTTGTCCTAGTCCTTGCCTTTTCGATTATGTGCTAATTGCTTCTAGTTCATTGTTCTTTATGGTAAATGGTCTGGTCTCTAATATGTTTACTAATTCTCTATCTCGTCCTTGGAGGAATCTATTAAAATTTGGTAACACTGATTCTGAAATAATTTAAATTACTTCTGTCATTTTCAATATCACTTCAAAACATAATTTCTATGATATGAAAATGACATTTAAAAGTATAAAATTAAATATTAGATTAGTTTTGAGTGATTAAATGTGATTTCAAGTGAGTTTTTGTTTTTCACAATTTCAAAATCACTCCCAAACATCAAGGGAGTTGAAACTACTCGGTACTAGATTTTTTTTTCTCCAAACTTACACTTTAGTAATCATTTTCAGAGATGTGGGCATGCCACTTGGAAGGGGAATGCTCGAATTTTCCTTATAAGTAGGTTGGGATTAATGGCCAGTATACAATTATTTAACGATATGTAAGACTTTTTCGTTAACAAATTTTCACATGTTCATCGAAGAACCTAACTGAGCAATTTCAATACATTAGGAATAAATTAGAATATTTTGAAAGATCATGGGTGAGATTCAGAATTATTTGGGAGATTAGAGATCATTTTTTTGGTATATTTAGCCTTTTGTTTAATTATGTTATTTTTCAATGATTTATCAAGTGTGACAGTTGGTAGTACGAGGATTTGTGTGGTTGCAGATTGTTTAAAGGATCAATGTTGAGTATTTAGTTTGGAATTCATCTGTTATTTTTGTTTGTTGTTCAGTATTTATAATCACGTTTTTATTGGATTTCCAGAGCACTCCTTCCGTTTTTGTTAAGTTCCTGATTATTGCTGTATAGATACGCATTGGATGTGAATGTCGACAGGGCAGAAGATGTTCTCATGCATAAGAGATTGCTTCAATTGGCTGTGGACCCTGCTAACCGACCTGTATTTGAAATTCGTTCTGTGCAGGTAAAACTTAAAAGTGAATCCAATTGCTTGAATCATTACACTGACTGTATCAATTCAACTGCCAGTTTCTCTCCCTATTTCTCTCTCTCTCTCTGTTGTTTTTTTAAATAATTTTAAATTCTAGTGATCTGATTTGAACATGATATTTATAGATGAACATTTACTATCCTCACAAATCTTATGAATAGAAATTGAGACTTGAGAGAGTATGTGGTTTCAGAGAGTAGGAAGTCATGACATTGTATCACTAGGTTCTATGCGTTTTTCTCAGAATTTGTTCTAGTTCTATTAGAGGCTCATGGTTACTTCGTGAAATTACCTTAAACTTCTTAACATAGAATGTTTGAGAATTGAGTTTGAAGGATCTTGATATTAGATTTTATATAGCATAGAATATTTATCTAGATTTTTTTTAAAATTATTTTTTTAATTTTTTAATTAATTAAAATTTTGTCATGCAGGTTTATCCTTCTGCTAATGAAAACTTCATCAACTCTTCTTGTTTGGATTCGTCAATGATGGAAGATGCACAGAGCTCTTTGAACTATTCTAACAGACAGGGGTGCGGCTCAATAATGTTCTTCTGTACAAGTCTTTTTTTTTCATTTATATTCTGATTCTAGGCTCCCAAGGGGTGGCCCCGTTGCCAAGAGCTTGGGGTCTCTTGGTCATACTGGCTAAGAGGTCCCAAATTTGAGCCTTCAGCAAGCACAAAAACCCTTGATGTCTCTTAGGTCCAGGCCTTTGGGCAGGCATGGGTGCCCCTGGTTATATGGAAGCAAAGCTTCTGGTTCCGATGATATATATATATTTGGATCTATGTATATGTTCTGATTCTGATTTTTGTTTTTGTGCTCACTGATCTACTCTCTCTCTCTAGGAACCATCCACCTCCAACCTTTGGCTCTTCACCTAATCTTGAAGCCCTTGCATTTCAGGGCAGCAAGTACGGTGTTGAAGATAGGGACAGTGCCCCAAATGTGACACCCTGCTTTTCTCGGTGAGGAAAAGATAATTTTTCTATACAGAAGAGCAGCTCAATAAAATAGTAAAAAGATAAGAACTACCATCTAGTTATTCATTTTCAACCGCATATCTCCCTAGAACATTCAAGAGAGGAGAGACATATTCTCGTTTCAGATATACCAATATATTCTCTAATGCATGACCCTTTTTCTTGGCCAGTTTCTTCATGCTTCGATTGAACCTTTGGCTGTTTAATTCTTTATTATTTTCAATTTATTATCCATCTGATTCAATATATTCCTCAAGTGGCAGTGAGATATATAACTGAGTATAAAGCTAATGCCATGCACAACAAAAACAAACTTTTTTTACTGTATATAATGTTAGTTATCTGCTTTTGTCACATTAATGTTTTCGTTACCTAGTGTTTCATTCTGCCATTGACAATCTGTAGGCCGATGCATGAGATCACATTTGCAACAAGTGACAAGCCTAAGGTCCTTAGTCAGGTATTTGGCCTATTTAATAATTCAGAGTCATAGTGTCTGAAGTTTGTTAAATAGAATTGCAATACATTCACCTACATGAAACAATCGTATTTTCTCTATGCTGCAACCAGTTTGTTAGAAGATGACCTAGATTTTCTACCTGTTAACAAATTTTACTATTGCACGAGCATGTGAAAAAACGAGGTAGAATTTAAACTCATGCTGCAGTAATAATTTGGGCAATTGAGACTTAATAATTTGGTGGGCCTACAGTTGCTGTTTATTAGGACTTTCTGCATTATAGTATCTAATATGATCTAACTTTTCCTCAAGCATTGGTCCTGTCCTTTAAAAAATTTGGTTTCATTGTGTCCAAGGCATTCTTGATAAGCTATAAGTATTTATGGCAAAAACTCAATTTGAACGAGATATTTAAGTTGCTAGGGTTACTTTTTCCCTTTAATTATCCCACTCTTCACTGGATGATAGAAAGTGTTGGTTCTGGTCAGTTAACTTCCTTACTAGCTGATGTTGGACTTAACATACAAGAAGCTCATGCTTTCTCCTCTGTTGATGGTTTCTCTCTGGATGTTTTTGTCATCGATGGTTGGCCTTATGAGGTAAGATCTGATTTTTAGGCATTTAAAACTTTGTGGATCTTCTTCTCCATTTACTATCTGATCAATATTCGGAAGTTCATGAGAGCAGTTTACTATTTTGTTTCATTCCTCTTTTATATTAGTCATCTTCATATTTTACTACTTGAATATTGGAACATCTAGGAAACTGAGGAGCTGAAAAGGGTATTAGAAAAAGAAATTTTAAACTTTAAGGTATCTTGTTTTCAATCCATAATTTTTACTGATACAATCTTAAGAGTTTTTTTTTTTCTTTAATCTTTTAACGTACCTGAATGGGATGCAGGAGCAGTGTTGGTCAGAAAAGCAGCCCAGTCCTGCTTTGGGTAAGCATAACCAGAATAGAGTTGAATCTTTTCCTAGTTGTGTTGAAATACCTACTGATGGTGCTGATGTCTGGGAAATTGACACCAGACAACTAAAATTTGAGAATAAAGTTGGATCCGGGTCATTTGGGGACCTGTAAGTTTTATCTAATTATGACATATGATTGTTAACTGATAAAAAACTTGTTAACATATCCTCATCCTAATCTTCCATCCCTCTCCTCTCAAGGTATCGGGGCACGTATTGTAGTCAGGAAGTAGCTATTAAAGTACTGAGGCCTGAGCGTATTAATGAAGAGATGCTCAAAGAATTCTCTCAAGAAGTTTATATAATGAGGTTTGTTTACATTGTTATTAACACCATTGTGCTTTAGAAGAACATATGGTATACCCTTAAAGGACAACATGGGGTGCAATGGGTTTTAGGCTAAAAATGTAGCAATCAGAAAAGGAAGGGCTTAGATATTTTACTCCTTACAAGTTTTGATTGAATCTAAGATCATCTGTTACTTTCTAGTCTTTAGTCTTGAAAATAATGCTTCTACTTGGGAAGAGGTGCTTCTGGTCTTAAAATTCTAATTCTCGCTGCGGTCGAGGTTAAATACTGGCATGCCCCAGATGTCATATTTGATAATAGACAAAACAGCATACTAATTCAAAAGAGGATTGTACAATGGAGGACAATCATACTCTTACTGTCTTAAAGGATTGTTCAAAGGAATGAACATGATGAGAGGTGTCTGGAATGCAAGCCTGATGAAAAGCTAAAACTTTTAGGTCTTTCATAATTAGAGTGGCATCTTTAAATATGTTTCAAGAAACTCAATTTTTAACATATTTTCCACCGCTATTCCACAGTACTCTCCAGATAATTTTGCTTAAAATTCCCATCTTGATCTTGAAGATAGATGGTTTCAGAAAAAATCCCATAAAAGCACTCTAAACGATTTATATTAATTAATAGATTCAAATGTTTCTTACTTACGAGATACAACTACTTGGGACAAGTATTGCAGGGTGAAGCCTGTTACTATCATACTAAAGTCTGGTACCTATTTTGCAGGAAAATTCGGCACAAAAATGTTGTTCAATTCATTGGTGCTTGTACTAAACCTCCAAACCTCTGCATCGTGACGGGTAAGCTTTGATAATTGATAAATAAATGGCTTCATACATAAGGTCGCTATCTGTCACTTATAGAAATTATGTTTCTTAACTTTATAAAAAGTCCTCTATGGAGTAGCAAATGGGGGCATTAGCTGAAACAATACGTTTATAATTGTATATTGTGATATGTTCCTTTCAAATATTTTTGTGTTTTCGAAAATTCTTTCACACACAGATTTTCACGATATAGGTTTTACTTTATTTCTCATCCAATTGATTATTGCTCATGTTTCATCTTTTACAGAGTTTATGTCGAGAGGAAGTGTATATGACTTCCTTCATAAGCAAAGAGGCGTATTTAACCTTCCATCTTTACTTAAAGTAGCCATTAATATTTCAAGAGGGATGAACTATTTGCATCAAAATAATATAATCCATCGAGACCTCAAGACTGCCAATCTTCTGATGGATGAAAACATGGTGAGAGGAATTCATAAAACTGCAAAAATGTGAAATGTTCCTCAATCTACAACCATTTATGCTCCTCCATTAATCCTTCTCTTAATTTTCTCTTGAAAATTACCTCGCTGTTGCACTCACTTGTTTGAAGTCCTATTTATCAATGCGTCTGTTCTTGTTTGTCTTTTTATAATAAGCATTTATACTCATGTTTTGTGCACTTATGTGCACGAACATGCATGAGTGTGCCTATTAGTATTAAGCATGACATAGTATCTTATGATTTAGAAAAAAGACAAGATTGCAAAAGAATATTTGGCATTGACGACGTTGAGTCCTAAATCCTTCGATTCAGGTTGTCAAGGTTGCTGATTTTGGAGTTGCCAGAGTTCAAACTCAGTCTGGAGTAATGACTGCTGAAACTGGAACATACCGGTGGATGGCTCCTGAAGTATGTGTTTTCCTTTAATTTCTCATACCTTAAATACCTTCTTAATTATTCCAAATTAAATATACCTTACTGTAAATACAAGAACGAATCAACGATTAAAATTTAGTGAGATCATTATCAAAAAAGAAAAATTTAGTATTATATACGTCATATGCTTGTGCCAGATTGCTGTGTGCTATTTGGTTCAGCCTAGCTTGATTATTATGCCTCTTTAAGACTTTCATATGTTTACTATTCTGGTATATGAGGACCGAGTCATGCTTAGCTGGCAGTCTGACGCATTTTCTATCATATCTTGCTTTCTCTCACTTCTGTGATTAATTAAATTATAACCTAGAATTTGCATCTTGATCTTACCAACATTTTCAAGAGTGATAACAGTGATGAATTTAAGACACCGAAGGACTGCACGGTTCCATTGATAGCACGGCTTTAGATGGAGCATAGTAGTTAGAAAGGGTATATCTAATCTTGATGACATTAAATGTCCTACTTTTGTTCTTGACACTCACTGACCCAACACTTCAGCACCGATTTGTCTTCCTTGAATCCATAACAGCACTACCTTTTTCAATTTATTACTTGTTTACTACACGAGTTTTACTTAAATGCAGTTTGGTCAGTAGCATTTTATCAACTAGTCTGCCAATGTCTGTTGCTCTAGATTCTAAAGGATGCGCCATGGTTTTGCCTTATGATGATATATTTTTCTTTTTGATGTGAAGGTTATTGAGCATAAACCATATGACCATAAGGCAGACGTTTTCAGCTTTGGAATTGCCTTATGGGAGCTTTTAACCGGAGAAGTAAGCCGCTGCTTTGATTTGAGTATTCACTTTATGGATGTTATTATGCCCTGTCCATTTTAGTGTACATATGATTACCCTTTTGCTATTTTGTTGTATGACTAGATTCCTTACTCATCCATGACCCCACTACAAGCAGCGGTTGGCGTGGTCCAGAAGGTATCGACATCTATTTCTTGATCAATATTACCATTACTGCAACTAAAATGCTTTAATTTAGTATCCAACGTGGTTTGACAGATATTGCGGCCTACAATACCCAAGAATGTCCATCCCGTTCTTGCTGACCTGCTTGAAAGATGCTGGAGGCATGATCCAACCGAACGACCAAACTTCTCTGAAATTTTGGAGATCCTCAAGCAGATAGCTGAGCAGGTAGGTAAACTCATTAGCAATTTCTGACTTGTTGAATTATGAAAAAGTTTCTCAGTGAGATTCAATTGAAGCAGGTCGAAAACAACGGGGAAAATCGACGCAAGAAGGATAAATTATCTGGTGCGTTCTTCTCAGCCTTCAAGAGGGGGCACCAGTGAATGCGCAGAGGGAGCTTAGCCAGAGCTGCAATGATGCTGGTAATCAATAAAACCGTCCCACAAAAAGAAGGAAAATGTTTGAACCTTCCTTTTTTATCACTTTTTTGTGTTCATGTTTCCTTCTTTTACCTTACAGCTATATTTGAAGAACCCTTCAATGTCCATGGCCTAACCCGCAGCATGTTGTATAATATGTTATTTAAAACTGATACATCTGAATGTAGAATTCGGCTTCTTTCTTTGATATTACCAGTGTGATTCTCTCTTCTCTCTCTATCTTCTTTCTTTTCTCTTACATTAGTAAATGCAATCGACTTTTATGAATTTTGAATCTTAAATTAATTAGATTTTGTTGGTCGAGTTATTGTTGTCCTACGCAGTTTTGAAAACTGACTACGACGATTATGTCGTAATTGGGACGATCAAAAGAGAAGAGAGCTGATAATCAACCATTAACAAAAAGAATTTAGCAATTGGATTCTACTTCTGAATCTCAAGAGAATCGTACTAGAGCAAAAATCTTCAAAAACTAGCTGCAAATTTCTCAAGGAGGAAAAAAAAAAAAGAAAAATTGAGAGCACAAGAAAGAACAAGGAGAAAGATAAGTCCAAAGATCACCAAACAACAATCAAACAGGGGCTATAAACACAAAAGAATAGAATTAGACACAGTATTGGCAAACAGATAGATAGGATTGTTCACCAAACTAGCTGCTAGTATATATGATACCTTTCTCTTCAGCTTTGGAGGAACAATCTTCAACAGTCTGACTCTTCACTGTATCTGTTCAGAAGCTGGCGAGCACGAACCCGAACCTGCAATCGGACCAATGCATGCATGAATTGAAGAGCTATGCGTGCTTGCCTCCTCGCGCACACTCCTCGAGCTAGCGCTTGCAGCTTCACCAAGCTCCTTAGCGCTTGAAATGCTCGTCTTGCCTAAACAACAAGCATAAGTGCTGGTGATATATGAAAGGATTAAATGTACTCTACTTTAGGGAGACAATCATTCAATTTGAAAATACTACTTGGTGTGAAAAAACTTATCTAGAATTCAAAATTTCCTTTTTTCTAACTCCAAATTGTTAATGAACACTTATGAGTCTTCTAGTCATCTAGTAAAATACCTGAATTCAAATACTCACCATCTTCTCATCTTATCTTATGTTGTTTGGTGAATAAAAAAATATCTAACTAGAATTAAAAAGGCAGGTATAAAATTTGAAGAAATTGAAAAGATGTCTTGTTAGAGTTAGAAATGAGCATGGCTCAATGATAATCAACATGTATTTGTATTCGAAGTTGCATTAGAAAAAGTCAAAGTACTTCTCTTGAAAGCAGTTTTTCTAATACTAATTTAAAAACCACATTTTATGATCTAACCCAACCATAATCATGAAAATGATTGATAAATTCTATTTCAATAGGCAAAAAGTACTTTGCATCGCCCAAAACTAAAAAATCATTGTTGGGAGGTGAAATATTTTGGGATGCAAAGAGTGAAAAGAAAGGGAAAAAGTGTCATGGTAAGATATAATACAAGATGGCCTCTGAAACAAGCTTGGATTTTGATGGCTGCCACTTCCTCTACAGACAAAACTTTGTTTTGAAATCTGGGTGTCATTGAATCATAATCAATTTCTTCTTCTTCTTCTTCTTCTTCTTCTTCTTCATCTTGTTGTTGTGGTAATGTAAGTTTGGTTTGTTCTTCATCATGAATTGGGCTGGCATTTGTCTGCAGAAAAACAATGTCTCTGTTGTTGCCATTTCTACTCAGCTTCCTTCTAGCTCTTCTAAACCAGTTTCTTGCAATCCCCATTTTACTTAGCTTTTTCTTCTTCTCTTCAAAGCTTTGATAAAATGCTTTACTTAATCTAATTTCTTATGACTTTAATGGAAACTCAAAGGTTGCATTTGCATGAAAATGGGAGATGTGCGCAACATGTTTGTTTTGGATGACAAGATTTTGGATTCAAATGACCAAATTTTGAATTTGTGTTTTATGTTGTTGCTTTGTCACAAATCTAACAACGTGGAGGGATGTCTTTCTTTCTCTCTCTGCTATGACAAGGATATTGTGAGTTGACTTTGGTTGTTTAGTTGAATAGAATAATGTGGTTGACGGTTTTATATTGAGGATAAGAGAAAAGAATTAAAAACGGTATTATGATCGTGCATATAATTGTCGAAAGTAGTCATATTGTGACAATCATGTTTAATAGGTCTTTGGGTAGAACGTATTTACCTACTTATAGGAGGAGGAAACATTTCTAGTTTGCTCACCTTTAAGGTCTCCTTTGATAATTAATTAATTCTATTTTGTGTTTTTTTGCTTTGTTATCTACTTTCTGACAATGATATTGAAATTCGTACTGTGTTCTGAAAACTATAAAAATAATTTATAAAATCTCATTTTTTTTATTTTTTTATTTTTTAATTTGTTTAGGAATTCAAAAGTATTTTATAAGAAAGATGTAGATTATTATAAAGAACTTGTGAGAAAACAAGTACAATTTTCAAAAACTAAAAATAAGGAAAAAAAACTAAATGATTATAGAATAAGGTCTAAATGTTTTTTAGAGATCAAGGAGAAAATCTTTCCTCTCTCATTTTCTCTTCATCTACCATGAAGGAATCGTGAAGGTTCGCAGCGGAAGAGGATCGATCCCAATTTTAATTTTAATTTTGATTTTAATTTAATTTAATTTATTATCTTTTTTTTTTTTTAAATACAGAATCCCAATTTACAGATCAAGAAAAAATTATGCATTACAATAAAAAATTTAACAACATGCTTTTACATAAAAGAATTAGGTAAGTAAAATGACTTACCCTTTAAGCCCAATAATCTTTGCGTAGTCCTTCGTTCTGGTCACGAACGTTTCGATCTTCCAATTCGATCTCCAAGAAATGAGATCCCAAATAAAGACACTACCACTTGAGAACCTTCTGTATTCTCTTGGGATTGAGATTTGACAGGAGTAGTGGACTCTCTTTTGGGAGGTGGGAGGAGGGAGGAGAGGATGAGTGGAAGAAGAAACTTTTTTCTTCTCTGTATTTTTCTTCAAGAAAAGCCAGAGAAAACTCTCTCTGTAAAATCAAAGGAAGAAGACAAATGGAAACGTCAAAAAACAACTTCCCCGCTATGCACGACTGAAATGAGAGAATTACAACTCCCTCCTTTTAATTAAATTAAAATTAAAATTAATTATATAATAATATATTATATATATTATAATATATATATATATATATATATATATATATATATATTATATATATATATATATATATATATATATATATATATATTACTATACATTGTTATCAAATATAACATATAACCTATAGTTTTTATAATGTATCAAATACAATTTAACCTATAGTTTTAATTCTCTCAATTACTTATGATTTTTTTTAATATAAATCACATTTATACTAAATTCAATTATATGAATCTCATCTATATAATTAATATTTCAATCATATTCAATTATTTAATTCCTCTCAAATAAACTTTATACTATAATATATCAAATACATTATATTAATTATATCACATATAATTAATTTAATTAATTATATCATATATAATTAATTCCCTCAATTAATTTGAACATTTCAAATTAACCTAATGGTATTTGGACCTGTAATTGAGCTACAGAAGGGACCTTATGGACCTGTAAACTGAAGCTTCAATGGTATTTGGATAATTAACTAAACTCTATAATTAAGTTACCCAACATCCATTAGCTGCCGGTTATTCCACTAAAGATCGAAAGCTGCACTCTTCGCGCTATAGATAAATTTATGTATTCATTGGATATAATCAGTCAACAATGCGATGATCCTTCATAAATTGCTCGTAAGTACAATTGGGCCAAAATTATCGTTTGCCCCTGTAGTTACATCTAACTCCTTAAGTACCATTGATCCCTCTAATGAACAATAAGTCATAGTCCAATTATGACCAAGTCCCTCTCGGGCCAAGAGAGGGTGTGGCCACAATGTTCAAGCCTTGGAATCAGTTCTTAAGGGAGCAATTTATCTATGTACCTCGACATTAGGAAATGAGTGAATTCTATTTTGTGTAGCCGTGTTCCTAGCTCATAAATCCCTAAAATGGTAGGAATATTGAGTTGACAATTTGGCCACTCTCACCTACACAAATCAAAGGACCGCCTTTATAGGCAGGAGTTCACAACTCACTCAGGATTCAGGTCATGTCACCTATAGTCATCCTGATGAAATGTAAGTATCTATTATCAATGTGTTGGGGTTAGCCCTAAATCTCGTAGGGTTCTATAGTTTGTAAACATTGTATGAACAAACTCTTATGTGATTAATAATATATGATATTTTATTCATTTTGTCTATAAAATATATGATATTTTAGTTGCATTAACCATAAACCAATAAACTAACATCTAAGGTTATCGTTGTAATTTAAACATGTATGTGGAGACATCAGGTGGACCATGTTTAAGTGATAACCTAAATGGTCTGTAGTATATGGATAAGGCTGGGTACCTTATCAGCCTTATCCTGGTGACACTACGAGTATGGCTTGCTTTGTAGGTGTTACAATTGTTGTAAAGTACTACAAATGACCTGATCCTGATCATTCATGTATTAGACATGCGAGCGGGGATATTCTATATAAAAGAGTTTGTATAAGACCGGACCATGAAATGTTTGGTTTCATTATATAACACCGTTCATAATGGAGACTTACATTTCACCAGGATGACCATAGGTAACATGACTTGAATCCTAAATGAGTTGTGAACTCTTGCCTATGAGGGCGGTCCTTTGATTTGTATGGGTGAGAGTGGCTAGATCGCTGACTCAACAAGCCTACCATTTTGGGGATTTATCTGATTGGGTAGCTGGGAATACAGTTACACAAGATGGAATTCACTACTTCCTTGAAGCAGGGGTAAGTAGATAAATTGCTCCCTTAAGGGCTGATTCCGGGTCTTGAACAATGTGGCGCCACACCCTTTCCTGGCCCGAGAGGGGTTTAGTCATAGTGGGACTATGAATCTATTGTTCATTAGAGGGGATCAGTTGGTACTTAAGGAGTTACATATAACTACAGGGGCAAACCGGTAATTTGGGCTATTGTACTTTACAAGAAATTTGTGAAGGTTCATCGTACTGTTGATTGGTTCTATCCAATGGACATAGAAATATATCTATAGTGCGAAGAGTGAAAACTGTTGGTCTTTAGTGGAGTGCCCAAAAAGTTAACGAATGGTGGATAATGTAATTAAAGAGTTTAATTAATTATTCATGTATATGTTGGAGCTTCAAGCTACAGGTCCAATAAAATCCCCTTGGTATTCTCAAAAGGATTTTAGTTGAGAATAAGTTTTTGATTAATTTGAATTGTTCAAATTAATAAGAGGGATTTAATTATATATAATATAATTGTTATAATGTATTTGATACATATTATAGTTTAATGGAGGAAATAAATATTTGAATAAGATTCAAATATATATTCTATGTTGTTATTTTGGCATAAAAGAAACATGCTAAAAACAGAGTATAATGGGTTTCAAGAATATACCTTGGTCGAACCTTCGAAATCTCTATTTCCAGATGCAAAATCCTCCGAGTCCTTGTGTAGACCAACACAAGATCTTCCCTACTATCCTCTGGTGCTCTAGATTGAGTTGTGGGACTCAAAATAAGCTGGAATCAAAGGAAATTATGGAGAAAGCTCACTGAACCAACCCATTGAAGAACACCTTCTTCATCCGAATTTTTCAGCAAAAATCCAATCGGTTTATCATCACCTTTCTTCATTCCAATATCTTCAATATATTGCAGACTATCATGCAAAGAGAAGTGCTGCATGAGATGCAACTCATGTTTGGAGTAAACCAAAGGAGGAGGTGGTGGGTTTCTTGTCAGCTAGTTGAAAGATGAACTTTGAAAAACCCATTTTCAAGTTTTTGTGTAATTTTTTCAATTTCCAAAAATCTATTTTGATTTTAAAAACATATTTTTATTTCTAAAATAAAAATTTATTAATTTTACAAATTAATTTTCTAATAAAATTAATAAATAATTATCTAAATAATTTAAATAATTCTAATTAATTTAATATCTAATATTAATTAATTTTTACACAAATTATCTTCACATATTTAAATCATATTTAAATATATTTCTTTCCAATTTCGTTTGATTCTAATTTGAACGTTTCAAATTAACTTATCACACTAGAGCTAATCCATTTCCGAGCTAGTAGGGGGACCTCATGGACCTACAAATCATGGGCTCCAACGATCCGAGATTAATCGGCTAAACTCATTAGACCGATCTAACCCCCATTCGTTAACTAATGGGTCACTCCACTAAAGCCATAGTTGAACTCCCTCACTATATATATATATATGTCCACTCGATATAACCATGATTAGTAGGTTAACCCTTCACAGATTGTTTGTAAATAACGGCTGGTGAAATCTCTATTTTACCTCCGAAATTACCTCTTGTTCCTTAAGTTCCCACTGATCCCCTAAATGAACAATTGTTTTGTGATCCAATCACAAAATCGATCCCTTTCATGCCAAATGAGAGCGCGAAATCCCCTTGTTCAAGCCCCAAAATCAGCACTTAAGGGAAACAATCTACTATCCCTAAAGCGGGTAGGAGTGAATTCCCTCTTGCACCCTATGTCCCCAATTATCTATCCGGTCTTATCCCTGAAATGGAAATCATATTGAGCCGGAGTCGTTGAGCCAACCCTCACCTATGCAAATATAAGGGCAATCCCCAATAAACAGGAGTTCATAGTTAGCTCAGAATTAAGGTCAAGTTACCTAGGTTATCGTTTTGAAATAGTCAGTCTTAAACAGTAAACAACGTTATAAAGTAAGAGTGACTCATTTCGTAGTTCGATCTTGTACAAAATCTTTTTCACAAGAACACCTCCACTCATGTCCAACATGAACGAATTAGGATCACTTCGTTTGTAGCACTTTACAATTCCTTGTAACAACTATAGAGCAGGCCATATCCAATAGTGTTACCAGAATAAGGTACCCAACCTTATCCATGTACTATAGATCATTTGACTATTTACTTGAACCTGATCCACCTTTATGTCTCCACATAAAGTTCAAGTACTCATCCAATAGTCAAAGGACTTTTAGGTTCATTGGATTTCTATTCAAGCAATAGATCTATTCAATAACACCTTTATTGAATTATCAGAATAAGTTCCATTGTTTGCATACTACGAGTTTTAAGACATAAAATCCAACACTATGAATGTGATTCATAGTTGTTAAATTTAATATAAATATGATTTATATTAAATGCCATAAAATAGAGAAAAGAAACTATAATTTATATTGTATATGATACAATATTAAAACTATAGGTTATATGTTATATTTGATATAACATATAATTTAATATAAATATAATATGATAAGTTCATCTCTGTCAACATCCCCCATTGCCTTCTTGTAAGACAATGGATCCTCAACCTTGCTATCAACTACCATAACTAGGATTTCAGTTAAACTCATATAGTGAATAGGTGGGTTCGCAACCCTCCCACTACGTCGAGGTTTCCTTAACACTTGAGGTGGATTTGACCTACTAGATGGACCTACTTCAACAACTCTTGTTGAGGTAATAGGCTCTTCAACAACTCTTGTTGAAGATTCAGTAGTTTCTTTGGAAATCTCATTCAACACGATTTTACTTTTGGGTTTGTGCTCCCTTATGTGGTATTCCTTAAGAAAAGTAGCATTTGTTGATACAAATACTTTGTTTTCTTTAGGATCAAAGAAATAACCACCTCTCATTCTCTTGGGGTAGCCTACAAATAGGCATAACCTTGAACGTGGTTCTAATTTCTTAGGATTGGCCTCAAGTACATGTGTTGGGCAACCCTAGATTCTGAAATGACGTAAACTAGCTTTATGATCATTCCATAACTCCAGAGGTGTTTTGGCAACACTCTTGGAGGGAACACAGTTCAGAATATATCCCAACTCTCAACACCTGGTACATTCTAATTTTTTTTTTCCAATTTAGCAGAACATATATCAACACCATTCTTAGTAATAAATACTTTATTATAAGAAAAGTTCAATTGATAATTGTGTTCTAAAAGACACTTTACAGAAACTAAGTTTCTTTTTAAATTAGGAACTACAAATACATCATTCAAAAAGAGAAATTTGTTCTGTAAAGTTAACTGGAGACCTCCCACTACTATAGTTAAGATGACGTGTCCAATTCCAAATCGCATTGTCATCTCACCAGCATCAAGTTGATGCTAGGAACTAATTCCTTGAAATGAAGAACAAATATGGTTAGTGGCCCTAGAGTCAATAATCCAGGCAGAATCATCATTCTCCACTAAACAAGCTTTCAAAACAAGCAAATCATATTTACCTTGTTTAACCTTATTCTTTTCTTCCAAATATCTGGGTTAGTTCCTCTTCCAGTGTCCATCCTGGTTGCAATGGAAACATTTTCCCTTATCAACCCTCACTGGTTGTCTACCCCTTAGAGCAACAACTTTTGGGTTAGCAACAGCCTTCCCTTTTCCATCCTTTTTCTTTTTCCACATTTTAGTGCCGGAGGAAGAAGGTACAGACTTAGTTCCTGAGGTCGAACCTTTATGGAACTTTTTGGAAGATGAAGCAACATTTGCTTTATCCTTCCCCTCTTTGCTGTTCAATAAGAATTGGAAGGTCTGTAGCTCATTGAGTAGAGTAGTCAGGTTGTAGTCAATCCTGTTCAGAACAACATTGCTACGGAAGTGTAAGAAGCTTTCTAGTAAAGATTCCACTATGATGCTAACCTGGCTGGCCTCATCGATGCTTGACCCATTCATCTCTGCCACGTTGAAATGGATCATCATGTTGAGAACATATTCTCGAACAGATGCCTCCTTTTGCATATGAGCATTGAAGATGTATTTGAGAGCGTCGTGCTTGAGCTGTGCGGACGGTTATCCAAACATTCCCTTCAGGGACTCCATGATCTCATGTACAATGACCATGGGCTCATGCTTCTTGGCCAAGACTTCATTAATGCTTGCCAAGATATACGTTTGAGCCTTCTCGTTTGCCCTTGTCCAATGCTCGTATGCTTTCCGAACATTTCGAGGAGCATTAGGAGGTTGAATGGGAGGACACTCCTCCATTAGGACAAAACATAAGTAATCGATGATTAAAATCATGTTTATCGTATTTTTCCAACTAGTGTAATTTTCACCAGTTAATTTTTTAGCGAAAAAAAAATAAGTGTAGCGGTAGCCATATTAAATTGCTGAAAAAGAATAAACTTAATTTAGTCTACTTGCATTAAACCACTTTTAGAAAACCAATCAAGTTTTAACAAAATAGTCTAGTGTACCCTAAGTGACATCTATTTTGCAATGATGCTTTAGTGAGGCAGAACAAAAGTCATCGTAAGGTGATCAAGTGCCCTTTCACTGAAATGAGACATTCTCAACCATTAGACAGAAACAACTATTTGTAACTGTAACTAATAGTCACAATTGTTTGGTCTAGAATTTGTGAACATCCAATTCTGTGTAAGTGTAACCCCTCATTTTAGGTTTTAGAGTCCTGCTCCATTGAGCCAACCCTAGAGAAAAGCCGATTGAAATAAGAGACTAAAATAACCCTATCCATCTCTGGAGATCAAATAAAGCGTCATGCAATACTACCTTTCTTTAAGGGGACACCCACGATGCCTCGAGGCGATGCATGAAACTTTATCCAACCTAATGAGAGAGAACGAGGGATATGTTGTTACACGTCCTGCTCTCACTTACTATAAACATTCTCTCCATTCACCTTGGTATTGACCTACCCAAACACCACTCGTAGGGGATACCCATGGTACCTCGAGGTCGAGAGTAGATCTCACGGTGTGAACTTTTAGGGAGAAATGTGTAGAGGATAAACGAATTAACATATACCTCATTTTTCTCCCACTGAGTGTTCTACCTAGGGTTCATTAATTTAGAAAATTCGACTACTGATTTTATCTAAGTATTTGTTTAATTTGCTAAACAACAACTCTTGTCTTTGATGAATAAACAACTTTGATTCAAATCTTATTAAACTCTTTAGCAGACTTTCATCAAATTTGCATGCACGTAAAAAATCTATCTAATTCATCTTTCTAGGTAGGTTCCCAATACATTTGAGAGGGAGTTCATATCTAGGGGGAGCCTAGGTGATTTGAGAGTTGAGCTCTACGTGAGCCATTGTAGTAATTGGTGTATTACAGATAAATACTATGCTGTAAATTTCTTAACTCAACATTATTAGTGGATTATCTCTCCTGGGTACACAACCCCCCAGATGTAGGTAGTTTATCTCCTGTGTTCATTTATCTTTATTGTTGTTCGAATTATGTTGTTACAATACTTGTTAGTGCTTTTTGTTTAACATTTGAATTTCGAGTGCTGAGTCATCCTAAATATTTTTTCAGTTATATTTTACTAAGAACATTACCCCGGTAAAGGAAATTAAGTTATCCAGGTAGAGGGGATTATGTGATTTATTTATATATATATTGTATTTTTTTGATAGGTTATGCAAGTGTTCTCTGAAGGGGCATTGCTTGATAATGAAGATTATAGGTATTGCAAGGTATTTACATGGCTTAATCTAATGGACATTTAAATTAATTTTAGTATGTGTGTGTCAAAATATGACAAATATTTTAACTGTTTACAAGTAGAAAGTATCTATTAACACTTACCTAGAGTTTGAGTGTGAAATTTAATGAATATTCGTAATTAGAGTGTTAGATGTTATAATTAAATTTATTGTCACCCATGAAATTAAGTTTTTGGGTCAATTAATGATAAGATAGAGATTACCTAGAAAAGTTATTGGTTGAAATATCTTAAAAGTTCTCAAGTTTTTAAAGCTTTCCACAAGTGTTTATCCCCCAAGTTTTTAAAGCTTTCCACAAATATCTTAAAATTCGTTACAAACTTTCAAATGAAAATATATGTAATCAAAGATATTGTTTTAAAAATAGCCTCATATTAATTAACGACTTAGATGAAGAAATAATATTAAGAACCCCATTCCTATCTCAACTTTATCCACTCTCAGTAAATGAGAAAGGAATAAATTCAAAAATCTTAAATCAAAACATTACTTTCAAATTTGTAAATCCAATATCTACTAAATTAATAAATTCAATTCAAAATTCCTCAATATTTAAAATTATTAATTCCATTAAAAGAAAGACACAATAAATACAATTTATAAAAGAAGAAATACGTTATAAAAGAATCGAAAAACAATTAGATGACCTTTATATTAAAAAAATCAATAGAATTAGCATGAAGCATGGTAAGCCTTGTGTTCCCAGCAATAGAATCATAAGACCGTTGGTAAGCTTAGTGTTCCAGTGTTGTAGAATTTTTAGCATCCTGATTATTTGTCATAATAGATAATTCGAATTCTAATAGGACTTTAAGTCTTAAAATTTTTAATGTCTAAGATCATTGGAACAATGCTCTCTAAAGCCTATATTACAAAAAACTCAAATTTAATTGAAGATTATTCAAATGATTCTCAACCCTCCATAGTGAATAGTCAAGAGCTTCAAATAGCAAAAATAGAGAAAAACCTCCATAATTGGAATATACCAAAAGTAGATATTAAAACAATCTATCAAATAGGAAAATTTGATTTTCTTCAAGATTATAGAATCAAAACCACAGAACAATTAGTCTCAATCAATAAACTCTCAGAAACTCTTTGTTTATTTTCAAGACAATCAATTATTCAACACCAAGAAAAATATAAATTTCTTCATATAGGATTAGTTAAATTGCCATAAAACCACTTTATAGAATAGGATTAGATCTCCAATTCTATTACTGTTACGTGATAAAAGACATAGAAACTTTTCAAACTCAATACTTTCTATAGTCGAATCAAATTTAGAACGAGGACCAGTCTATTTCAATTGTTATCCAAACTTTTCAGTTTCACTAAGTAATCAAAATATACTTAGATCTTTAATGCTTGACATTAAAATTAAAACATGGTTTGGGAACCACAAATAGAATCTATTGTAGGAATATTTCAGATACATTATAAACTAATGCATACAAATTTATCCCCCAAAGCTCTTAAGACTTCTCCCAAGGACCAAACCCTCATAATGGAAGCCAATACGGAATATTCAAATACTTTTACTCCAAAAATGTTATCTTGGAATCAAATTACTCATAATCTCAGATGGAATTTAGAAGACACTTTTAAACCTTCAATTGAAGATCCAAAATTAACCTGTATTATTGAAAATGAAGACGGACGTGTAGAAATGCAGTTTTAATCTTCAAGATATGAACCTCCTAGATTTTCTACTACGTGTGAACCTCCTCAACCCAATACTTCTATAAATCTTCAAGGAGTATGGTTTGATAATACAATACCACAAAATATTAACCAGTTAAATGTTATTTTCAAACCCTTTATAATTAACAAAATAGAATTAGATAAAGAGTTTTGGTCGAAAAAAAAACAAACTCTTAAGGAATAAATATTTTGAATCCTTGACCAAAATTAAACAAAGTGAGACGTGATGAATATTACGAAACAATGGAAAAACTTAAATTAAATATATATTTCTTCCATTGGATGAAATATAACACCTATTATCAAAACCTTACATCTCCTTCCTATCAAACTATTAATACTAATACCTCTTCCCCACATAGGAAACTACAAATCTTAAAAGATGCATAACTTCTCCACATCCTCCCTTAAAAGAAATTAAATTTCAAAATAATAATGATCAAGAAGTAATAACTTCACCTTTCAAGATGATAAATGTACCTGAAATTGGAACAGAAGTACCAACATTAAAAGATATTGAAAATATACAATTACAGAATAATTATTCTAATTAATAAAATTTCACATACAATATCAAACCAAGTAGAAAGAATAGAATCCAAACTTGAATCTCAACATTATCCTATAAAATCACAACCTCAACAAATCGATCAAAATCATTGTTTAAACCTTTTGCAAGATAAAGATTTAAAATTAATTAATTTTTCAAGTAAAGAATCTAATAATATTTTAGATAAAATTAACCTTCAATTACAAAATCTGAATTTAAATTCCACAAAAGAATTTAATACATCAACCTCAACATAAAAAATTAATACTATAAATGAAACTTCTGGTCAAAATCATTCTGACATACATGAAATAAAAGATAATCCTGATGACTTACAAAATAACCTGGAAGAACAATTTCATAACCTCACTCTTCAAAAGATAACAAATTCTAAGTATCCAAAATTAAGAAACTATTATTCCAGACCATCTCTCCCTGACATGCAATACGAAAAGAGACATCAATTAACCCAAACTCAATATACAGGAAATGACATCTATGAATGGAATATAGATGGCATGACTGAACATCAAATTCTAAATTTAATGTATGAAATGACCTTAGCAGCTACTGCTTACAAAATACACCAAAATACAGACCACCAAATTGCTCAAATGCTAATTTCCGATTTCACTGGCAATTTAAAAGGATGGTGGGATAATTGTGTATCTTCAAATGACAAAACAAGAATACTAAGTACCATTAAAGTTGGACCAAGTGATTCGGGAATAAGTCTAACACAAGACGCCATTGCAACTTTGATTTACACTATTACAAAAAACTTTATAGGAGAATCCGTTCAATTCCAAGAACGAAGTTTTAAAATTCTTTCCAATCTTATCTGTCCAAAACTTCAAGATTTTAAATGGTATAAAGATGTTTTCCTGAGCAAAATTTACATCCGCATAGATTACAATAATCAATTTTGGAAAGAAAGATTCCTCTCAGGATTGCCAAAATTATTTGCTGAAAAAGTATGCCAAACAATAAGACAAACTTATCACGGTACAATTCTTTTTGATAATCTAACCTATGGTGAATTAATTAACTTTATAACAATGAGGGTTTAGCTTTATGCACAGAACTTACATTGAGAGCAAATATGAAAAATGAATTTCATAAGCAAAAACATGAACTTGGATCCTTTTGTGCTCAATATGGTTATGAGAAAATACAAGCTCCCCCAGCACGAAAACAACCCAAGCAATTTAAAAGATACAGAAAACCTTATAGAACTTAAAGGACATTTTCAAAATAACTAAAACAAACAAACTTATAAACCAAAAAGAAGATTTAAAAATTACAAAACTACTAAAAGAAAAGAAATTACTTGTTATAAATGTAGACAAAAGGGATACATGACTCCAAATTGTCCTATGAAAGGAAAAATTAATAGTTTAGAAATAGATGAAGTTTTAAAAATTCAATTATTAAACTTGTTAACACATTCAGACTCCTCATGACAAAGAAGAATCCTTCTATGATCAAATTTTTGAAATTCAAGAAAATATTGATAATTCTGATTCTGAAATATCAATATCCTCTAGTGATAATCAAATCGAGACATGTGCATGCAAGCAAACTATAAATGTTATTTCAAGAGACCAAGAGATTCTTTTTAAAGCCATTAGCCAAATTGAAGATCCCAAAATTAAAAGAGAATATTTTAAAAAACTTATCTTATTATAGCAGAACCTTAAAAACAAAGTTTCCAACATTACAATCTAGATAATTTCCCGCTTCGAACCAAAAACAAAACTAGTAACTATTCCTGATATTCAAAGAGAAATAAATACAAAAGGAAGAAATTTTTAACATTAAAAAAGAAAATTCTCAAATAAAATTTGAACTCTTATCACTTCAAACTCAACAAATAATTGATCAACCTTCCACTTCTGAAAATCCTGAAAATATAGAAATTGATAACAAAGTCGATAAATTTTTACATGAATCGTTTATCAATCTTATTAATAAAGTTCAAATACAGAAATGGTACTTTATTATTGATCTTGTTATAAATAAGGAATACCATTTAACTTCTAAGGTTTTAATTGACTCGAATCAAAACTGTATAGAGAAGGCTTAATACCTACCAAATACTTTGAAAAAACCTTCAAAAAATTACATGGTGCCAATGGTCGACGATTAAAAATTCGTTACAAGTTTTCAAATGCAATATCTACAATCAAGGATATTGTTTAAAAAATACCTTCATATTAGTTAAAGACTTAGATGAAGAAATAATATTAGGAACCCCATTCCTATATCTCAACTTTATCCATTCTCAGTAAATGAGAAAGAAATAAATTCAAAAATCTTAAATCAAAACATTACTTTCAAATTTGTAAATCCAACATCTACTAAATTAATAAATTCAATTCAAAATTCCTCAATATTTAAAACTATTAACTAACAAACACAATTTCTAAAAGAAGAAATAGGTCCTAACATAATCGAAAAACAATTAGATGACCCTTATATTCAAAATCAAATTAATCACTTTAAAGAATTAATTGAAAAAGATCTATGTGCTACAATTTCTAATGCTTTTTGGGAAATAAAGCAACATATCGTTAGTCTACCATATATTAAAAATTTTCATGAATAAAAAATTCCTACAAAATCAAGACTTATACCAATGAATGCTGAATTATTAAAATATTGCCATAAAGAAATTCAAGAACTCCTAGAAAAGGGACTCATACGACTCAGCAAATCACTGTAGAGTCGTGTTGCTTTTTATGTAAATAATCAAACAGAAATTGAACGAGGAGTACCTCGTCTTGTAATCAATTACAAACCCTTAAACTGTTCTAAAATGGAAACGTTACCCCATACCAAACAAAAAAGATAAAGATTTGATATGAAATCTGGATTTTGGCAAATACAAATTGTTGAGAAAGATAAATATAAAACGACATTCAATGTTCCATTTGGACTGAAAAATGCCTAATTTCAAAATATTATGAATGACATTTTTAACCAATATCAAGAATTCACAATTATCTATATTGATGATATTTTAATCTTTTCACCATAAAACCAATTCAAAGATTAATAGAATTTGCTAACAAATTTTCAGATGAAATCACCAATAAAAATCAATTACAAAGATTCTTAAGTTGCTTAAATTATATATCAGACTTTATTCCAAATTTAAGATAAACATGTAAACTACTATATCAAAGACTTAGAAAAAATTCCCCTCCATGGAATCATCAACATACATGCATCATTAAAACCATCAAAGGTCTAGTTAAGAGTCTTCCATGTTTATCCATCATCAATCCACATGCAATCATGTAGAAACAGATGCATTAGATATAGGGCATGCTTAAACAGTCCATCAATGATAACGATATCTGGCTAGGATCTCAAAAAAATTATTCAACCATAAAAAAAGAGATTTTATCCATCGTTTTATGTACCAGAAAATTCCAAAGTGATTTAATCAACAAAAGTTTTTTTAATATGCGTGGATTGCAAAACAACTACAATTGTTTTACAAAAGGATATTAAAAATCTGGTTTCTCGACAAATTTTTGCCAGATGGCGGCAATACTTTCTTGTTTTGATTTCAAAATGGAAACTACAAAAAGAAGTGCAAACTCCCTTCCTGATTACCTCACTCGAGAATTTCTTCAAGGCAAGACTAAAGAAGAGAGTGAAAGAGGGAAAGAAAAGAACGAATGAATTCCACTTGCAAGAAAGAAGAAAAGCATGATCGTGATCAAGAACAACAACGATCAACACCTCCACAAACCAAAACATCGTAAGGAGAATCATCACCAGTAATGGAGGATCGAAAAGGGAAAACTCCTCAAGTACTGCCGTTATCAAATAAATTTCAAATTTTTGGATCTTCCATCCCTTCAAGGCCTTTTGCCTTAACAATCAACTCTTCCCTATCAAAATTGAGGAGTCATCCACTCCTCCAACCAGTTACATCCAAGCCATTACAAACTCAAACTCTCAAAATTCAAAAATTATACCCTCAAACAAAAACTTTTAATTATCGATCATCTTCATCTACTTCTTACCATAATAAAATCTAGTATTACAATTCTTGAGCCAGAATTCATAGGTAAATCTATGCTTGAAACAATTCAAAAAACATTTCCGTCAAATTTCCATTTTATTCCAAACCATCCAAAAAAAACTCGTTTATTCTATGAATTTATTCTTGTTGATACCGACTCAATTGAAATCACCCATAACAAGAATAAAGACGACTCCAATAGAATTGTCTTTTCAAAAGTTAGAATTCTTCGTGTTCTAACTCCAACAAAATGCAATCAAAGTATTTATATTGAAAAAAGATTTTCTCATCAATTTTCTCCACAAACTTATTCATACATTGATTATCAAAATGCTTGGTACAATATATTTTGATTAAACATTTTAATCATTATTGGTTCATAATGTTTGACAAAACATGTATTTAAAATTTTCCATTATGGTTTAATGATTGGTGGGATATACTTGGTCTTAATGAGGCATCCTACCATACCTAATTCTTGAAAATTTTAAATACTTTTCAAACAATATTTTCTCAAATTCTTTTGACTTTCATCTAGCATGGATCTTTTGCTGGAATTATTCTATTATAGAATTAAATGGCATCTCCCACCTATCTCGATCATATCGAATCAAATAGTGGGACAAATTCAACACAACTGTTGCTTAAAAAAATGTGGTGGAAAAATGGTTTTCCATCTATCCCCACAACATGAAGCCAAACCTACAAAAGAATCAACAATTTTTTTACTCAAAAATCAAGATTGATGGCTACAATGACACAAGTATCAAATGAAGAAGAGCTCAATATTAATCTTCAACAAATTTTGTCTCCATCCACTACCAGCCAAGAAGAAAATACATCAAACATTTAAAAAGAAGAGGATGACAACGAATTTGCAAATTTTATGCGTCACATCCACACGCCAACTCATCAAATAAGTAGATGACATAATCCAATTGAAGACAAAACGTTATATGCGTGTCAAACTTAAGTTTCAATATATTGTACAAATGTTTGGTTTTTAGACTTTAGGTGTTATGTGTCCTATAACGTGTCCACCCAATGTAATGCATGGTAAACTTCTTATCTGAGGCTTAATATGAATCTAGGGACACAAGTTTTTCCTTCGGACAAGTTTTTCCTTATGCATCTTTTTAGTTTTTGCCTTGAGATAGAAAATCAAGAGAACTTGTACCTTGTGTTATAAAATAAAAAAGTTTTTCATTTCTCCTAAACAATTCAAGTAAGTTCATATTTCCAATACCTGCTTTATTTACATCAATTTTTCTTTATTTACACCAACTTTTCTTTATCAATTTTTATAATTTCAACAATTAATTTAATCTTCTTTTATTAACTTTCAATTTACACAAAGTTTTCATCATCATTTCAAACACATATTATATTAAACCTTTGCCTCATCAATACCAACATACTCATTCCATTCTATCATCATAATTTTCCATTTCATCTTTCTTTGCCACGTGTCAGCCATGCATGCTTCCACCAACTTCATTTACTCCATATTCTTCATGCCACATATACATCACGTGTCCATTTCTTCCATTTCTTCCATGCTTCACCTTTTTTTTTTTTTTTTTTTTTTTTTTTTTTGGTAATTAAGTTGAAGGTATCCATAGGATTTCTTTTTTAGTATGTTGAATTCCATGACTCAAACAAAGATTTTAACAATTAAGCTCAAGGTATCCGTAGAGTTTCTTTTTTAGTAGATTGTATTTGCATGATTTAAACAAATATTTTAAGAATTTTAAGATGCTTGTTACTTCTCATACTTGTACTATGCATCTTTTGACTTGAATCTTCCATGTATTCTTTTCTAAAAAAAAAAAAAAATTAGTTTGTTACACTAAATTTAGATGTGTTTCTCTAGGTTTTTAGTTAGGTAGTTTAGATTTTATTATATATTGTTTTTAGTTTTTTAGATTTGTTCTTAAAATACACCATAATCATATGGATTTGACTTGATGGGTAAATCTGTCTATTTGTAGATTTTAAAAAGTAACGAATTTAATTATTTGGTCATTTTTTCAAATTCAGTTTTATATTATGCTATATTTGCTAATACTTTTAGACATGATTGCTCTACTTGCAATTGTCTCTAATACAAAATGACCCCTCGATGATTATTTATTTTCAATTGAAGCAAATTAATTCAAATTCTTTATTCTACTAAAATTAATCCTTTAATCATAGACTGTATAGTATTGGAACATTTCAATTGAAGTGATAGGCAGGTACTATCTTATTAGTAATTTCATATGCAAATTATATGTATGCTGGTAATACATACGTATTACTCATACAAGTATAGTGCCACATCAACCATATAACCTTAACTGAGATTAGTAGTGATGTGCACTCATTAACCGACTCTAGGAATTTCAACAACGACATCTTCAATGTTGACGTCAACCCAAACTCGTGTATAATCGAGATTCATGATTCTTACGCTCCCAGCTAAAATTTTGTGTGCTTTGACATTAGGATTCTCCTTTTCTATGATCGCAGTAGCAACAAAATATTTTACGCCAACCAGTTCTGGCCATGCATTTTTTCCTATTTAGAAACACATTTGGTGTTAAATTTGCTAATAAACATAAACTTATAATACAATTAAGACTTTGTTTGGATCGACTTTCTAAGCATGTACTATACTTTCTTTTTCTTTTCTTTTTCTTTGCAGTTAGAAATATCTTTTTAAATACTTAAAAATTAATTCAAACAAACTTTAAATATTGTAAAAAAAAAATCATTTCTAAATATAAATTTACCTACAATAATATTAAATGACATTTTCATTAGGTAAAGAGATAACAATTATTAAAATAATAGAAGAGAAAAAATGATAGGTTATCTTATTCATATTCCATATTAGGACTAAAATAAGGACACTTAGATGGAGAAAGATTTTGAAAAACATAATATGTTATTTTATTCCTATTTCATATCATAATCGTTAATTTTCATATATAAGATTGAAGTTTTGGACATTTGGATGGAGATGTTGCTGTCTCTTATACACATCTAGATGTGTATAAGAGACAGGTATGTGTGTGTGATTATTAATTTTAATAAAAATATTATTTTATTTTTTATTTTTTTAAATCGAAAAAAAAAAACAAAAGAAAAAGTCTTCCCCGTTCGCACAAGTCTGCTTCATCTGCACAAGTGCGATTCGTCCGTGCACGTTTTGAGGCTTACCTCCTATTTCGCTCCCTATCGTTCCACGCTAAAAGCCTATAAAAGGCGTGGCCTTCAGCAGTTTGAAAACACAATTCTTTTCATTCACTCCATTCCAATGTTCTCATTTTCTCTCCTAACTCTTCCATTTTAGTTTTTCGAGCAGTGGGTTAGAAAGGGTGTATGTTCCGGTTGGTAACGGTGCATTTCCGATCAGGTTTCTTTGGCTATTTTATCTTGGAGACGACGTGGCATTTTTCAGACTTGCTTGTACACTTGGGTAGAGTTGCAAAACGTCTTAAAGAGAACGAGCTCTAAAACTCAGCCTATAACGAGTTTTTGTTTTGCAGGTTTTTGCTCTTTGCTTGATCGTCGTGTCTTGACCGTTTGCTATTCGTCGTTATGAGGGTCCTGCCGTTTCTAACAAATGTAGATTTTGAATTATTTATTCTCCACATCTAGGAGTTCAATTAACAACCACATAACCATCAAGGTTGTTGATCCTTACACGATCTCAAAAGATTGGGACTCCATTGTCCATTATCACCATTAAAGTTTCTTTCCACACAATATGTCTGGCTAAGGTATTTCCTTTACTGTAACTAACTTAACTTTGTCAAAACGAGCTTAGCTCAACAATAATTAGTATGACCTTCAAAGTTAAAAGTTGGAGGTTCGATCCTCCATTTATGATAAAAAAAAAGAATTTAAGAATCAACTCAACTTCGTTTATAATTTTCAGTCTTCATTAACCATCATAAGAATCAACATCTCAAATTGCTAAGCCCATTTTTTTTTCTTTTTTTTTTTTTTAATTTTAGTGTTCCACACACATTAAATTCAAATTTTTACATCTAATACATTAATTAAAGAAAGTTGATTATTCGAGATCTTTTAAACACTTTTAAAAGTTTATGGACTAAATTATTGTAAAAAACTTTAGGGATTATACTTATAATGATTTCATTTTTTTTTTTTGTTTTTAAAATTTAATTATCTTCTTAGATAAACATTAGAGTATTACTTAACTTTCAAAAAGAAAAATAAAACTTCGAAAATTTAAAAGAAAATAATAATAATAATAAAATAAAATGGTTATTAAACAAAATTAAAGTTATTGGATAAACATACAAGGTGGGATTATTACGCACATCTTGAAGCCTTGTTAGCTAATTGCAATGGATGTGCCTTATTATTAATCTCTCTCTCCTTTTGATTTGTGTTTTGATGGGTAGATAGTGTGGCATTTATAGCCATTTTGTGAGCTTCAATATTGTCTGCAAATTTGCAAGATATTGCTTTAACAATTTGGATTTTTTTTTTTTTTTTCCTTCGAGATGAAGTTTAGTTAAAAGTAAAAGATTCACTCATAGAAGTTATCGGGGCTATTTTAGGCATTAAATTGATTTTTTTATAGTTAGTAGGTTATAATAATCTTTAAATTATAATAGTATGTGTTTGGAATATCCCTAAAATAGTTAATGTTTAAGTTTTTTTTTTCTACTATTTTTTTATACTCTAATTTAAGAAAGAAATTTTATTACTTAAATAAAGGTTATCTAACCCACAATAAAATTCGTTACACATGATATTGCAACAATTCCAAGAACATCAAAGATAAACACAAAAGATACAACAAGAACAGTACATAGAGTTTGGTAATCTAGTTCAGTGCAATACCACCTACGCTTAGAGAGTAGTGTGCTCGCTGAAAGATATTTTCCCGGATAGAAGGTCAAGTAATTACAATATTGTACTTACCTGTGAATGGAAGACAATTACAATGACACACTAATAGCCTAACTTGGTGTATGATTACTTAAGCTTCTCCTTAGTGTGAGAGTCCCTCTCGATGAAACTGAAGCTCTCGAAGTGCGAAAATATTAGTGAACGATCATTTAGACTCCTCTTAAGTGTTAGACCCTCTCTCACCAAGAACTTTTAGTTTTTAATCTTCAAATGAAGACCATTCCACTTGATGAATTTAGGCTCCCCTAAGTTTGAGAATCACTTCTAAAGTAACGAATAAAATTTCAAGAAGATACAATGCTTTGCCCTATTGCAACAACTGGAATGCTTTTCGGTATTGCTCTTCTTAAAATAAATAAAATGACGTGTTTAATGCCATGTTCTTTAGGGAAATATAAGTTATGCATGTTACCAAAGTATGTAAAATATATCTTTTCTCACCATCCCCGAATACGCTTTTCATATTTGATGTCATTTAAGCTATACTCGCTTTGACATTTTTCATTTTCTATTTACTACAGGTATGTTTGGGAAACGTTTTCAAGAATTTACTTTAAAAAATAAGTCATTTTAGAAGAAATTAGAATGTTTGACAACCATTCAAAATAGATTTTCAAATGTATTTTATTCAATTTTTATCGAAGTGTTTAAATAAAAATAAGTTTTTTTTAAAAAAAAACATTTTTTTTTCAAATCAATCCAAACGGGCACTACATATTTGGGAGAGATATTAAAATAGTTTAACCCATTTTTATTATGTTTAAAATCTTCCAAAACATACCTTTCGTAATTCAAAATTCATTTAATGTTTAATATTTTACACTTTTAAAGGCCTTTTTTCATACTATAGAAATTAATTATGAATGATTAAAAATATTTTTGGATTGAGCTTGAATATAACAAAAGTGATTTCATGGTACTTTCAAATACATTATTAGTGTTTCTTGTTTCCAATCTTTTAATAAAGAAAATTCTGCACTTGGTAATTATTTCCTATGTTGTTCAGATCATGGTAGGAATAGAATAAACATCTTTAACATTGGGGATTGTTTCGGAGAAAGTTTTGGGGAAAAAAAACAAAGTTAAAATGTCATTTTAGTCCCTAAATTTTTCTCTTATTATTATTTATTATTATTTTTGTTCATTTTAATTCTTAAACTTTGAAAACATCCATTTTAGTCCCTCAATTTTTAAAAGTGGATGGAAGGTCCCTACAATTAATTTCTGTAAAAAAAAAAAAAAAAAAAAAAAAAGATCGATGATGTGACATTTGAAGCACCTCGAACTTAAACCCAAGAACAAAACTTTTCCTACTTATCTCTATTTATTACTTGCTTTTAACAAAACCAACATGCTTTTAAAAAAAGTATAGTAATAGTATTAAAAATATATTTATAAAGACAAGTTTATATTATATGAATAAAGAGAGTATAGTACTCTTGTAATATTAGAATTTTTTTTTGTTGTAACAAAGCGTATCACATCAAATTAACTTTTTGCATGTTTTGGAGTAATTTTAAAATTGTCAAAATCACTTTTGTCATTTTGAAAATCACTCTAAAATACACTTTTAATCACTTTAAATTAATTTAATATTAAATTTCAATTTCAACATGCAATTTTCACATACTTGGTTTTGAAGAATTAAAACATGCTTCAGTTTGATTTTAAAAGGCAAAAGTGATTTTAACCATTTTAGAATCTCACTCAAACATGTCATTCATCTGAATAATTAAATCAATCTTCCATTACATCACATTATCTCCAAGGGTATTGACAAGAACCATCCTGACTCGTAACTCGTATTGCAAGGTCTAATTTTAGTGTTGCATATCATTACACATTTTTTAGTCTAATAAGAACAATGGAAATCTCCACTCATCTCCACAATTGTATGATAATGTCTATTTTAGTTGTAAACCTCAATGAATTTACTTTTGATACTACTTAGAAGATTTCATACTAATAAAAATAATTATCCTGAATATTTGATAGGTATTTTATTTTAAAAAAAGTATAAATATATAAAAACGAGTAAATTATAATTTAACTTGAATATTTGTAATAAGGCAACTTATATATATAGTTGTCCATTTAAGTACATCTTTATCCTTAGATCTTGATTTTTCATATTTATAATTTATATCATATTCATACATGAAAAGGATTGCCCACTTTAACTCTAATAGTTTTAAACCAAGAATAAAATTAAACATTATTAAAGGATACAAAGACAAAATGAATATATTAACAAAATGAAAATGAAAAGATCATATTCCTTCTTCTATATGGCATAGGTTCTAAAAAAAATGGGAGAATGTTTACTTTTTTTTTTTTTTTTTTTTTTTTTATATATTAAATATTATCCAAAACTTTTATGAAAATTGTAAATAAATAACTAAAAAATCTTTGAAACAAGTTCACCTTTAATTTTTGATAAAATGCCTACCTTTTATTAAGGTTTATGAAAAACGCCTTTAGAAAAAAAAAAAAAAAAACTTTGACCGAGGTTTATCAACAACAATTAAAAAAATATTTGGAAAAAAAAGTACCTCGTTTAAATAAAACAGAAAATAGGGTAAATATCAATTTATATTGTGAACTATGAAATTGTATCAATTTAAACTTTAAACTAAGAAATGTACCACTTTAAACCATGAACTTTCATAACTCTATTAATTTAAACTCTCCATTATGCTTTATTTAGATAAATATCGTGTAAGGTTTGTAATTTTATTAATTAAATCTCTAAATTTATCAATTAATTGATTTATTATAATCTTCAATAGTAGTAATTAATTAATATCTTAAAAATTTTGTACACCTTTAATTGAAAAAAATATTTTAAATGACAAAACTATTGAAAATATTTATAAATAATAACAAATATTATAGTCTATCTAGGATAGAGATAGAACGTGATAGATTATTATATGTGTCTATCATGACACAAATAGACATAGATAGTAGTCCATCGCAGTTTATCGTGATCTATCGTAGATAGATAATGAAATTTTGTTATATTTATAAATATTTGAGTTCATTTACCTATATTAAAAAACCACCCCTTTAATTACTATCATAATAAGATAATTATCATCCCTTCAATTTTAATTAATGAACCAAAATTACTAAATTGTATATTTAAATATAGAATAAATTCTGAGAAGATATTTATTTAAATATATATATTTTTTAATGAACCAAAACTAAAATATATATTTAAATATCGTATACCCTTTTTTTTTTAATCCAAGATTATCCTAAACTTGTATGAGAACTGTGAATTTTTTTTACGAAAAAATTTGGAACAAGATTTACATTTAATTTTGAAACAAAAAAATGCCTACCTTTTATTAAAGTTTATGAAAGAGGTTTATCCACAGCTATAAAAAATTCTTTGAAAAAAATGCCTCGTTTTAATAAAACGTCTAAGCTCTCAAAAGTTGATTAATCTTTAACCTACTTTTAGATTCTTTTAAAAGGTTCAAAATGTATACCTTCACTGTCACTACCATTTGTGAAAAATATTTTTAGACAATTTTATCCCTTTATTAAATTAAATTTAAATCATCATTTAGATTAAAATACAAAGCATTCACTTAGTTTTTTTTTTTCTTTTGAGTATTAAAATAAAAAAAATAAAAACAAACAAAATGTAAACCAAAGGGTTTGATCACTCATGATGGATGATCTTCCATCCAAATTTTCGAGTGTTTGAAATAACAAGCATAAAATGCTGGTTCATGAGCTATGGTATTTCCTTCGCGCTTTATAAAAAAGAATCCATGAATGAAACTACTCTATTGTTTTGAACGAAGAGCATCAAGAAAACCTTATAACTCATTCAAATACATCTCCTAACCTATCGAAAGCTTTGATAGAATTTGAGAATTCACTTCAGTCCAAAGAGAGTGTAAGCCAACTTTAATAATGATAGTAATATCGTTAAAGAGATCTAAAGCTTCTAATAATTCAGTTGATCCAAGAATATCCTCATAAGCTTCAACCGTACATAAGCATTATCTCTCCCATTGATTTCGAACAACAATACCTACCCTCACAGAACAATCTAAAACTGCTACATCTAAATTGATTTTATATGAATGCAATAGAGGAGAATGTCATCATGAAGAAGATGCAATGAGGTCGTTAGTGGTTGTGCTAGAGTTGTGGCAGCCTAATGTAGAAGGGGGCCTCAAAGCAACATTGACATCTACACCACTTACACATCTATTTGATTGACAAATTGAACCATGATCAAGTTCTTTCAGATGATCATAAACCCATTGAGCTTATTGTCATTCCATTAACAATCCATCAGGCTATTGACATAAGTGTTTATCGAAGGTCTCGGGGGAGTAATGATTTTAAAAGTGGATTCACACTACAAAAAAGTAACTTTAGTGGCGTGTAAAATGCATTGTTGAAAGCCTAAAAATGCTAGTAAAAGTATTAACAATACTTAGATGTGTGTCACTGTGTACATTGCAGTAGCCATGTAGCTAAAGATTTTGGTGACATTTTCACCATGCACCAGGGTTAAATGTGTACTAATTGATGGAAATTTCACACAAAAAACCTTGAAAATTGATGGGTTCTCTGAAAACAAGTTCCTTGTGGTCTGTTGAAGGTGGAAATTGTTGAAGAGTTGCATGAGTTTTGAAATCAAAGTTAAATATGTACTAATTGATAAAAATTTCACATAAAAATCACCTAAAAATGAATGGGTTCTTTGAAAACAAGTAGCTTGTGGCGTGTCGAAGGTGGAAATCGTCAAAGAGCTACACAAGTTTGGAAATTGAGGTTGAATTGTTAGACATATTTAAATAATAATATGTTTAATTAAAGTATGAGCTATGTATGTGGATTAATAATTTATCACATTAGTTATTTTATTAGATTGGACCCTATTATGTGATGAATTAAGACTCTAGATTCCTAATTGAGTATGGACTTAATGGATAAAAGCCCATTTCTAGTTAATTAATATTTAATGGGAACCCTAATTGAACTAGTATATAAAGAGAGACCTTAGGGCCATGATCCCCAATATACCAAAACAATAAGCACTCAGTCTTTCTTGAATCCCATCTAGAGAGATCCCACTAAGGGCATTCGAAGTTTTGGTTGAGGAAGACCATAATCATCCATCATCATCTTGAAGCTATCATCAATTTTGCAATGGAATCCGATATGTTATTCTTGACAATTTGACATGAATGATCCTAGGGTTTATCTATTCAATATAGATATAAAGAATTTATGCTAACAAGTGGTATCATAGCATGAATTTTATATTGGATTGTTAGTTTATGCATTTTCCATTGGCATTGTTGATTAAATTTTGGTTTTGGTAAAGAATTTAAAGATTTTTTTTTTTAAAAAAATGGCCGGCTTACTATAGCAGCGTTATAAACTCATCGACGGTAGGATGAAAATCTCGGCGGTCATTTTTTTCTTTGGCAATATGTGTTCTTGCAACCCGTATTCTTGTCTGTGGTATTTGGCATACCCATCACCGATTATGAATGATGTGCTAGTGGTGGATTAAAGTGATTTTTTTTTTGGTTGATCATTTTGATTGAACGTGGTTTCCTAAAGTTTTTTTTTTTTAAGAAAAAAAACTTAGTTCTATTATTGTCAAAATTAAGGAGGTTCAGTTCAACAATCTTGACAAAAGTCCACCAATGTGTTGAAATCCACTGGAAAAAAGTTAAAGACCGATCGAAGGAGTTAGGTCTTTAGTTGCTGCAAATTTTACCCACCAAGACTTTCAGTTAATGTCTGACTAGAGTTGCCGTTGGGCGAAGGTATCGATCAATTACCGATTAAAGTCTTGCTGGCGGTTCTTGGTTTTAATTATCAGTTTTTTTTCTTTAATTCTTAATGGATGACTTTATGAGTTCGGTTTTAAATTTGATTAATAATGGAAAAGTTAATGTTGTCACTGTTTTTTTTCTTTTTTTTTTTTTAACTGAAAAGTTATGTTAATACTTAATTGATGAATATGAGTTTAAAAAAAGATTGATAATTTTGGACACTGGTGGTTTTTTTTTAAGGTTAAAAAAAAAACTGATTGAATTTAGTGAATTTATTTTTTAATAGTTTGATAATATTGAATTTGTCAACTATTTGGATTAATTGCTGATTGAACTTCTTGCCCGCGTTTCTAAGTTTTATTGATTAATAACTCAGTGAAATTCTTGAAAAGGGTTCTTAGTTCTTGATTGATAAGTTTGTGAATTAAAATCTACAATTTGATTGTCTTTGTGATATTCACATGTTTATGTTACTTTAATTGTATTATGTGTATGCAAATATTAAGTGAATTTTGTAAAAGACTATTTGGTGTTCTTCTTCCTTTATTTTTTGTACAATAATATTATTATATTATTGTATCTTATATTTTAGATTGAATTGGTCAAAAATAATATGTTACCAAAGTAGCCTCTATTATCTAGATCGTTTTAATTATGAAATATAAGATGTGCATATTCATGAATTTATGCGGATAATTATTGGCCCAAAGAAAAATAATTATTTGGCCAAATTGTGCGTATGCATATGGTAATGAGTATGTGGCAATTATAAGGATTGTTCATGTGAAAAGTAGTCGGTCTAAAGAAAGGCTATTTTTTTTATTATTATTGAGTTAATTGTCAGTACTTTGATTACTACTTATCGTTGGTGTTTTTTGCCCAAAGGCTGGACATCAATGTTGTGCTAGGTATCTTGTTAAAGGGGCTCACCACATATATGAAATTATTTTGTTATATTTTAATTGTGAGCATATATTTTGTTGTTTATTATTTCAGTTGGTCTTACTCAAATATCTGGAAATCTAAGTTCAATCCCTAAGTTGAATGGATCGAACTTCAAGATTTGGAAAGAAGAGATACTTCTTGGGTGTATGGATTTGGACCTTGCATTAAAGACCAATAAACCTACTTCTACTGAGGAATAGTCAAATATGGCTAATATAAAGAAGTGGGAACGGTCAAATCGCATGTGTCTGATGTTCATTAGGCACTCCATTCCGGAGTTTTTTCGGGGCTCTATCACGGAAAGTGAAAATGCCAATAAGTTTCTTGCTCAAATTGAGAAATATTTTGCTAAAAATGAGAAAGGAGAAGCAAGTAGTCTTTTGACTTCTTTAACTTCTATGAGATATAAGGGCAATGGAAACATAAGGGAGTACATTATGGAAATGTGTGTCAGATGGAATTCTTGATTCCCTTGATTTAAGTAACCTCAACGTTTGTGTGGAATGTATTAAGGAAAAACAGAAAAACATAAGAAAATTGGTGCCAACAGATGCTCAGACGTCTTAGAACTAATACATACAGACATTTATGGTCAGTTCCCTATGGCCTCTTGGAATGGATAGTAATATTTTATTATGTTCATAGACGAATATTCAATATATGGGTACCTATATTTAATTCATGAGAAGTCTCAATCCTTTGATGTTTTCAAGTCTTTCAAAGCTGAAGTTGAACTTCAACTTGGAAAGAAAATTAAGGCTATCAAATCTGATCGTGGTGGTGAATATTATGGTAGATATGATGGATCAGGTGAACAACGTCCAGGGCCCTTTGCCAAATATCTAGAGGAATGTGGAATCATCCTGCAATACATTATGCCGGGCAAACCCAGCATGAATGGTGTAATGGAAAGGCGAAATAGAACACTTAAGGATATGGTAAGAAGTATGATTACTCATTCTTCTCTACCAGAATCCCTTTAGGTGAGGCACTAAAGACTGCAACATATATCCTTAATAGGGTACCTAGTAAAGCAATAGTCAAAACCCCTTATAAGTTGTGGACAAGAAAGAAGCCTAGTATTAGGCATATTCACATATGGGGTTGTCCAGCTGAGGCTAGGCCTTATAGACCTAATGAAAGAAAATTGGACTCAAGAACTATTAGCTGCTATTTTGTTGGGTATTCTGAGCACTTTCGGGGTTTCAAGTTTTATGATCCTACTTCTAGATCATTGTTTGAGACAGGAAATGTTAGATTCCTTGAGGATGTTGAGTTTGGGGGAAGATAACATAAGGAAAGTTGTTTTTGAAGAGGAATTGGTTTCTTTTTCTCATGTGATTATAAATGATGTTCAGGCTCCAATTCCTGACTTCATTATTGAACCAATTATAGAATAAGACAACATTGAAGTCTCCGTTGTTGAACTTGAAGTTCAAACTCAACAACCTAAAGAAGCGCCACTAAGAAGATCTACTAGAGAGAGAAGAAGTGCAATTCCAGATGATTATATTGTGTTTCTTCAAGAACATCAGGATGATGTGGGCGTAATTAAAGATGATCCAATCAACTTCCAACAGGCTTTACAAAGTTCTAACTCTCAAAAGTGGATAAATGCTATAGAAGAGGAAATAAAATCCATGAAAGACAATGACGTTTGAGGACTTGTCGAACTGCCATCAGAAGTGAAACCCATAGGTTGTAAATGGATATTTAAAACCAAAAGGGATTCACATGGCAATATCGAAAGATATAAGGCTCGTCTTGTTGCAACAGGTTTTACTCAAAAGGAAG
This sequence comes from Benincasa hispida, assembly GCF_009727055.1. Classification (NCBI taxonomy): domain Eukaryota; kingdom Viridiplantae; phylum Streptophyta; class Magnoliopsida; order Cucurbitales; family Cucurbitaceae; genus Benincasa; species Benincasa hispida. Next base: position 6,730,852 of record NC_052359.1, on the reverse strand, counting down.
GCATTGATTACAAAGAGACTTTCTCTCCGATTTCATTGAACTCTTTTAGGATAATCATGGTACTGTAATAAACCTGTTGTTGCTGATTACTTTTTCTCGGTTCCTTCTTCCATAACCGAGCTCGGAGAAAGGAAGAGATAAGAGGATTGAATTTTGATTCGAGGGAACAAAAGCGTGGAGCTGAAATTCTAAAAAAATAAAAAATATTCGAAAATAAAAAAAATATATTATTTTTTATTTAAATAATACGAAGGCTATACCTTTCGACCCCTATCATCATAATGGAAAGGAGGTACTTTTTGAGCTGATGTGTAACAGATCAAAGCGACCGTTAGTTGGACTGATCTGTGATTGGTCAAGGCGATCGAGAGGACATATCACGTCGAGAACATGTACTAGGGAGTATGTGCGACTCGTTTAGACTTCGCGCTTTGTGATGGACATACATATATGTCGCGTTTTATTTATGTTCTCATATGAATCTCTTTGTCTGGGGTCAAAAGCCAAAATAAATGATTTTAGCCCTTATAAAAAGAAAACTTATTCTTAACCCCTTTCATGCTCATGTCACGTCGGGGTACTGCAGAAGAAAAAATTGCAAAATCCGGTCTGATGGCTATATAAAAAAATCCATTCATTACGAAGGTTTTCTACCTTAGTAATGATAGTGGTGGAGGTTATAGGGTCCTTGCCAAACTCAGTCATACAAGCAAAAGCAATGTCTCCTTGCATAATATGGATTCCAAACATTCATGATCTGATTGGAATGAGTTGAATTACTTATCCCTTGGGCCCTACCACATCACATCGATAGATTATAAATCGAATATTATTGAAAAACCCTAAAAAGGCCCGTTGGCCTCTTTAATTTAATTATTTATCCTTTCATTAGCAATTCACAATTCGTTATGTTTCTCATTCATTCGACTCTTTCACTTAATATATTTCCGAAAAGTCGAAAACTAAGTGATAAGGGTTTTGTGAAGGGGTGCAGAGACAGCCAGGAGGTTTGCCTAGAAGCAGCCACCCTTGAAAGAGTGCGTAATAGCTCACTGATCGAGCGCTCTTGCGCCGAAGATGTTCCAAAGATGATTCTAGAACAACTGATATGCAGTCAGTTACCTTTCCTTTCGTCGTCTTCCTTTATTGTAGAGTAACTTATTGACTCCTCCTACAAATAGAATAGAATTGTTCCCCAAACCTTAAACCTTAAACCCTAAACCCTAAACCCTATAGCTCACTTTGATTTAGAGTTACACCAGATGAATGTAAAAACTGTGTTTCTCAATGGGAACATTGATGAGACGATTTATATGGTGCAACCAGAAAACTGTGTCTGATAATTCAAAGTCTATGGTGTGCAAATTAGATAAATCCATCTGCGGTCTCAAGCAAGCCTCTCGTCAATTGTATCACAAATTCCATGAAGTGATAACCTCATTTGGTTTTGAGGTGAATATTGTGGAAGATTGTGTATATCACAAGTTCAGTGGGAGTAAATCAATCTTTCTGGTGTTATATCTTGATGACATACTCATAGCTAGTAATGATGTAGGTTTATTGCATGACACTAAGAGATTTCTCAAAAGAAATTTTGAGATGAAGGATCTTGGTGATGCTTCTTTTGTATTAGAAATTGAAATACCGCAAGATCGTTCTTAAAGTATTTTGAGATTGTCACAAAAGAACTACATTGAAAAGATCTTGAGTAGATTTGGCATGAAAGACTGTGCGCCGAGAGATACTCCGATCGCTAAAGGTGATAAATTTCATTTAGGTCAATGCCCCAAGACCACACTCGAGACTAAGGAGATGCAGAAGGTTCCCTATGCGTCGGCCATTGGAAGTTTAATATATGCTCAAGTATGTACGCGTCCAGATTTTGCATTCATAGTTGGAGTGTTAGGCAGATATTTGAGTAACCCGGGGATGGATCATTGGAAAGTAGCCAAATTGGTTATGAAGTATTTACAGAGAACAAAAGATTATATGCTCACTTATCGGAGATCAGAAGTTTTGGAGATCATTGAGTATTCTGATTCTGATTATGCTGGATGTCAAGACACTTTGCGATCTACTTCAGGCTATATCTTCATGTTGGTTGGAGGAGCTGTAGCTTTGAAAAATGTTAAACAAACACTTATGACTTCTTCTACCATGGCTACGGAGTTTATAGCATGTTATGAGGCATCCAATCATGGAATATGGTTGCGAAATTTTGTCATTGGGCTGCAGATAGTGGTTGGCATAGAAAGACCACTTAAATTATTTTGTGACAATAAGTCGGCTGTGATGTATTCCAACAACAACAGAAGCAATACGAAGTCAAAGCATGTAGACGTGAAGTTTCTTGTTGTTAAAGAAAGAGTTTAGAATGGTCAAATTTTGATAGAACACATAGAAAAAAACTCTATGGTGGCAGATCCATTGACTAAAGGCTACCACCTAAAGTTTTTCATGAGCATGTTGCTCACATGGGTGTTAGTCACTTTTTTGATTCCATGGTTTAGTGGGAGTTTGTTATTGAGAATGTTCTTTGACCTTATTTTGTTTATTTTCTATATAGAATAAAGTTGATGGTTTATGTTTTATTATCTGAACTTGTTTATCATGCATGTAGTTTAGCATAAAGTCTTTTTTTTAGAATGATCTCATTAAGGAATTTGGACCAGTTGGAAACAGGCATGATCTAGATCACTTTGCATGTAGTTTCCATGCTATCCATCCATACTTGATCTATTTCATTGAATGTATTGGAATTGGTGATCAAGGAAGATTTAGTTACAAGGGTAGTGATGAAAGCCGCCTTGATTCCATGCTAATACAGGAGATGAACCAGATTGAACTAAAGAGGAATTCTATTATTGAAATAACCTGTTTATGTGTGCTTAAGGTTTATGTGATTTAATTATATTAGGTACATAAACATAACCCAAGTGGGAGATTGTTAGACATATTTAAATAATAATATGTTTAATTAAAGTATGGGCTATGTATGTGGATTAATAATTTATCACATTGGGTTATTTTATTAGATTGGGCCCTATTATGTGATGTAATTAATTAAGACCCTAGATTTCTAATTGAGTATGAACTTAATAGGTAAAAGCCCATTCCTAGTTAATTAGGGTTTAATGGAAACACTACTAGTATATAAAGAGAGACCTTAGGGCTATGGTTCCCAATATACCAAAACAATAAGCACCTAGTCTTTCTTGAATCCCATCTAGAGAGAGATCCCACTAAGGGCATTCGAAGTTTTGGTTGAGGAAGACCATAGTCATCCATCATCATCTTGAAGCTATCATCAATTTTACAATGGAATCCGGTATGTTATTCTTGACAATTCAACATGAATGATCCTAGGGTTTATCTATTCAATATAGATATAAAGAATTTATGCTAACATGAATGTATACTAATTAATAGACATTTGACCCAAAAAATCACCTGAAAATAAGTGGATTCTCTAAAAACAAGTAGCTTGTGGTGTGCCAAAGGTGGAAATCATCGAAAAGTCGCATGAGTTTGAAAATCGAGATCAAATATGTAGTCACCGGTGTGGTTCGCGTACAATAGTTAGCCTTCATTCTATCCGATGGTTCGTTCACATGCAACATGTGGTTTAGCATGCAACCGATGGAATGAACACATGCGCAGTGGAAGAAATAATGGATCTAAAGCACTCTAATTACATTAATTACAAAGGATAAACATACAATTGAAAAAAGAAAAAGAGGAAGAAAAACTACACCCTTTGTAGACTTTGAATCTTCTCCAAATTAGCTCCAATCTCCTCACGAACGATTCGTAGACCACCACAAGAGTCTTCTCGACTATTTTCCGGCCTTAGAATGGATGGTGGAATCCGGTGAGTGACTAATTTGGAGAGGAAAATATTCAGTCTTTGAGAAAAAATTGTTATGAGATTATCACATAATCTCATCAATTTCCACTATGGCCAAAAGTCTTTAAGATTCAAGAAACTCTTCCTTTTAAAGATCATTACATGCAAAACATACAAATTTGAGTTTGATGTGAATTTGACACTAAAAAATTCGTTAACTCAAAGTGGGATTTAGTGGGACAAGTGTCTTCAAATGAAGACAACACTTAGCCATGCAAAAGTTGGCATTTCCCACTAACAAATGTTGAATCTTTCCATTAATTTGGTCAAAGTTTGACTCTCAAAGTTCAAAGTCAACAAATTTGACTTTTTGACTTTCAAAGTCAAAAGTCAACAATTTGACTTTCATTGCATTTTTTACGTAGTCGAAAATTTGACTTTTAATGTAATTTTGACCAATTCTATTTAATTTCAAAATTAATTCTAATAATAAATTTCAAAATTAAATTAATATTAAATAATTAATTAAATAATTTAAATAATTTAATTTAATATTAAATCCAACAATAATCCCAACGAATATGAATCCTTATTCGTAATCTTAATATTTAAATCTTATTTAAACCCCTTTGCTCCAAAAATTGAATTTGAACACTTCAAATTCATTCATCACACTGTTCTAAGGTTTGGTCCCATATAAGCTAGTAGGAGATCTCATGGACCTACAGACCATGGGCTCCAACAATCCGCGATTACCGGCTAAACTCTTTAACCTAATTAACGACCCTTTGTTAACTACTGGGTTACTCCACTAAAGCCCAGTAGTTGCACTCCCCTCACTGTAGATATATTATATCTACTCAATATAACCATGATTAGTAGGTCACTCCACTAGCCAATAGCTACACTCCTCTCATTGTAGATATATTATGTCCACTCGATATAACCATGATTAGTAAGTTAACCCTTCATAAGTTGTTCGAATAACGAGTGGGTCAAAAGCTATTTTACCCCCGAGATTACATCTTGCTCCTTAAGTCCTACTGATCCTCGAATGAACAATTGGTTTGTGATCCAATCATTAAACCGGGTCCATCTCGGGCCAATGAGAGGGTGAGACCCCTTGTTCAAGACCCAGAGTCAACACTTAAGGTAACAATCTCTCTACTATCTCTAAAAGCGAGTAGGAGTGAATTATGTCTTGCACCCTATGTCCTTAGCTATCTACTCGATCTTACCCCTGAAATGGGAGGCTTATTGAGCCGATGCTGTTAAGCCAATCCTCACCCATGTAAATTTAAGGATAATATCGAATAAACAAGAGTTCATAGTTAGCTTAGAATTAAGGTCAAGTTACCTAGGTCACCGCTTTGAAATAGTCAGTCTTAAACAGTAAACAACGTTATAAAGTAAAAGTGACTTAATTCTTGGTCTGATCTTATGCAAACTCATTGCATAAGACGCCCTCACTCCTCATGTCAATATATGATTGAATAAGGATCAATTCGTTTGTAGCACTTTACAAAAAATTGTAATAACTATAGAGTGGGCTGCATCTAATGGTGTTACCAGAATAAGGTATCCAACCTTATTCGTATACTATAGACCGTTTTGGCTATTTACTGAACTCGATCCACTCTTATGTTTCCACATAAAGTTCATGTATTAAAATAATAACCATGGATCTTTAGTTTATTAGGTTTAGACTTTACAAGTTAAATTCACATATTCAACAACAATTTTATTGAATACGTCAATAATATCTTTATTGATAATAAAATATGTTTAACATTACAGACTGCGAGTTTAAGGACATACGACCCAACAACAACAAGGTTCTATTTTTGTTCGCTAGAGTCCCGTTCAGTTCGCTGGCATTTTGTTCTCGTTCAGTAGTTTTGTTCACGTTTGTCACAGTGAGGTTCACCATACAACTTGTTCTATTCACCGACAATGAGGTTGATGGAAGACGGAGGGAAATGAGGGAATGGATAGAGGAGAAATAGTTGGTCAAAAATGGAAGGGGGACAAATGGAAGATGGAAAATAAACGGGGAAAAGAGGGAGATAAAAATGGCTAAAATTTCTCCCCCCTTTTTAGAATGTTATATATATTTAGTGATACCTTAACATGTTGTTAAAAGTATTTAATGTTTAGTGACACTTATGGATACCTTGCTAATTCTTTTATTGACGTTGATTTAAGATTCATTGCTAATAATGATCTTTTTATAACATTTTTCAGACGTTGCTATAAATCGACTTTTAATGACAAAAATTGCACGCACTGCTAAAAGGTTGTCACTAAATAATCAATTTTTTTTTTTATAGTGTGACAGTTAATCCACTGATCATTGTAGATGTCAACATATTTTTCATCACCAATTCTCCATTTGTTCCCCTGATTTCTAGATTCCTACCCGAAAAAAACACCTTGCCATGTAAGCTAATTTTATAATCTTTACTTGCATCTGTATATGTTAATGACCACAAAATTGGTGACTGAAATATAAAAATTAACTTAATTTACATCAATAATTGATTTTCACTTTTAATTGTATTAATTATAAACAAAAAAGTCTTTAAAACATTAAAAGTTTGGCAACTTCTTCGTTTTATTCTAAAAACTCCTATAATGTGACTTCGAGATTGATTGTAAAAACTTTCGGTTAGTTGAGCTATACTTATGTTGAGAATTTTAATTAATCATTAATAGTTATTAAATTATATATTGAATTCAAATAAGAACATAAATGTCATTTATATAAGGATATAATAGTGGCAAATTTTACATCAATTATCATGAATAAGATATCCATTTGATTCTTATGTTTCAAAATATTAGTCTTATCTTATGATTTTTTTAGTTTAATTTTATTTTGCTCTATAGGTTTTAAAATATTATATTTTTAACCTTAAATTTTAAGTTTACTTTCACTTGATGACAATAATAGACTTATCAGATTCAACAGTGATTAAGTCGTGATTAAGTTTGGTTAACGATCGATGAATTTGGCTAGCAACCTAATTGGGTCTGAAATCATAAATTATATCAAGGAGTACTTCAAGTCACTCGGGTCCAAAGTCCAACACAATTCATGCCATAGTGAAAATTTGGCCATAGAGCAATTGGACCTTTGTGAAAGGAATTGAATCCGGTGGAAGCACGTGATCGCGTTCTTTGATTCTTGAAACAATTAAAAATACAAACAATCCAGAAAATGAGTTAAGCAACATACCTTTCCCGATCCATATTTGCAGCAAAATCTCCTTTTGAAACTGGTTGTCTCCCTCTTGAATTCTTCCAATTCCACGAGATCTTCTTTGTTATGACTCTGGCAAGGATCCGATTTGTGAGAACTACTTCTTGAAAGAATAGAGGGAGTAGAGAAGAAGAATTTTCTTAAAACTATTCTAAGAAAATTCAGAAAATTTCTAGAGGGAGAGTTTTAAAGTAATTATGAAGATTATTCTTGTTGTAGATACCGTGTTCTATGAGGGTTCCCCTATTTATAGAACTCTATTGATTACTCCTAATCCTATCAGGATGATCCTTTTGCATAGATTTTAAATTAAATATTTAATAATATCCAATATTAACAAAGATCATCCCAAATAATATCTTATATTAAATGGTTTAAAATATTTAAATCATATTTAAATAATTAATCATTTGAACTCAATTCAAATTAATTAATTAATTCTTTCTCTAATTTTTTAATTTTATTTAAATCAATTAACTTAATTATATTGATCTCATCCAAATAATTAATTATTTGAATCTTATTCAAATAAATCAATTCTCCCGTTATCTATTTAATTCGAATCTTTTTCAAATTAAATAATTTATTTAATTATAACTTGAATCTCATCCAAATAAGCTTTTTGTAATAAATCATGTAATTAATTGTATCAAATACAATTAATATTTTCCCTCACAAATTTGAACATTTCAATTTTTCTTTCAACATAGTTGGTCTTTGTTGGTCTGTGGTGAGCTAGCAAGGGAACCTTATGGACCTACATATCATAAGCTCCAATGATACAAGATTAATTAATTAAACTCTTTAATTAAATTAACCTTCTTTCATTAACTATAGGGCAAACCATTATAGATCCATAGTTGAACTTTTATGCACTGTAGGTCAAGTTGTGTCCATGGATATATTCAATATAAGCATGTCGATCCTTCACGAGTTATTCATAATTAAAGTCGGGCTAAATGTCCATTTTACCCTTGTAATTACCTCTTTTCTTTAAGTTCCACTGATTCCTCTAATGAACAAATTTATTTATGATCCAACCATAAACTGAGTCCCTCTCGAGCCAGTGAGAGGGTGGGACCCTTTATTCAAGACCAAACACTTAAGGAAACTACTCATCTACTTACCCTATGGGGGAAAGAGTGAATTTCATCTTGTGAAATTATGTTCCCAGCTCCCCATTTAGTCAAGTCTCCAAAATGGCAGGCTTATTACGTTGGAAACTTGGGCCACTCTCACTCATGCAAATCAAAGGACTAACATCATAGACAGAAGTTCATAAATCATTCAGGATTAAGATCGAGTCGTACATGATCATCCTATGAAATATGAATCTTATCAATAACGAATTTATAAAAAGAGATTAAATATTTTGCGGCGGTCCAGTCTTACAAGAACTCTTTATATAGGATATTGAAGGAACTCTTATCAAAGAGTACCTCTGAGCGGAAGCAAGATCGTTCCAACTCATTGTGGCAGAAATACCACATTCACAATCAAACATACTAGTTATGAATTTAACAACAAACTATGACATGCTTTGAACTTTAAACAACAAAGAGAACAAGTTACATATCAGTTGAAGAACTCTTCTTCGCTTTAGATCTCGCTCTCGTCAAAGAATTGCACCTCTCGCTGTCGCTGTGCAAGCCAAACCAATCGTCCACCAAATCTCGTTGTCGTCTACCCAAGAACGAACTCCTCACGTATAGACGGATGCTTGATCGTTTAGGTAAAGGTGCACGATCGTGTAGTAAACTAAGGATGATCGTATAGACGATTGTTTAGTAAAACGCTTAGGCGCGCGATCGCTTAGAGAAAACTAGATGATCGTTTAGATAATTCTATGCGATCGTTTAGGAAATGCGTGCATGTACACGATCGTTTAGTAAACTTTGAGCTGTCGTGTATGCTCTCGGTTTGCTAGGCGATGGGCAGTGTACTCAATTGTTGAGCGAATATTTGATCACTTGTAAAATGAAAACCATTTTCATTTTATCCTTTAGTTACGAAAACTGAATGCAACCTCCCACTATCTCATTTGGTTACGGAGAAAAAACCGCCAATAATTATCCCATAATTGTTTAATTAAAAAAAAATAATCATATTATATTTATAACCTATGGTTTAATATCACATAATATGCAACATATGAACCATAGTCCTTTTCTTCTCCACTAGATATAAATCATATTTATATCCATTTCCTCCAATTAATGTATCTCATACATCATGTCAACTATATCATATATAATTGACCAGTTCAATCATACCATACATAATCGAACTCCCTCTTGTCAATTTGAACACTTCAAACTGACCCAAAAACTAATTCGCAACTTGAATCCATTGAGTTACCAAGGGGACCTTATGGACTTATGGCTCGAAGCTCCAACGGTACGTGAATATCTAACTAAACTCTTTATCCACGAGATCCACCATCTATTAACTGCCAGACATTCCATTAAAGACTGACAGTTGAACTCTTTTCACCACAGATATATTTCTGTGTCCATCGGATATAACCAATCAACAGTACGATAACCCTTCACAGATGCTCGTAAGTACAGCTGGGCTAATTTAGCGTTTTGCCCCTATAGTTACATCTAACTTCTTAAGTACCACTGATCCCTTTAATGAACAATACAACATAGTCCTACTATGTGTGGACACCTCTCGGGCCATGAGAAGGTATATGGCGCCACATCGTTCAAGCCCTAGAATCAACCCTTAAGGAAGCAATTTATCTACTTATCCCTGCTTCGGGGAAGAAGTGAATTCCATCTTGTGTACCTGAGTTCCCAACTCCCAAATCAGACAAATTCCAAAAGTGGTAGGTTTGAGTCGGCGATCTGGCCACTCGCACCCGTGCAAATCAAAGGACCACCCACAAAGGCAGAAGTTCCCAACTCACTCAAGATTAAGGTCATGTTACCTATGCCTGAAACAGTGCTAGCACTTTGTTCTTCCAATCCCAAAAGATCTTAATACCAAGAAAAAATTATGCCTCTCCCAAATATTTCATTTGGAATTTGGTCGCTAGTTAGTTCTTAACTGTAGTCAGTAGTCCTACATCATTCCCAATGAGTAGAATATCTTTTACATACAACACTAGGAAAACTACTGAACTGTTGATTATTCTCTTGTAGACACAAGGCTCATCAACATTTTGGTCAAAGTCGTACGATTTGATCATAGTATCAAACCCAATATTCCAAAATCGAGACGCCTGTTTCAACTCATAAATAGACCGATTCAATTTGCAAACTTTTTGTTCTTGACCTTAGGAAATGAATCCCTTGGGTTGCACCATATAAATGGTCTTCTCAATATTACCATTCAGAAAGGCAGTCTTAATGTCCATTTGCCATATCTCATAACCATAATAAGCGGCAATAAACAGGAGGATGCAGATCAACTTCAGTATGGAAATAGGCGAGAAAGTCTCCTCATAGTCGACTCCCTTCACTTGGATATAACCCTTTGCCACAAATCGATCCTTGAAGGTTTGCACTTTCACATCAGCATCATGTTTCCTCTTGTAGATCCATTTACAACTTATAGGTCTTACCCCATCAGGCTAATCTACAAGATCCCATATTGAGTTGAAGTACATCGACTCCATCTCGAGATCCATGGCTTTGACCCATTCATCCCGGTCAACATCCTCTATTACCTTTTGATAAGATAACGGATTCTCAACGTCGCTATCGGTTACCATAGCCAGGATTTCTGTGAAACCCAGATAGCGAACAAGTGGGTTCGCAACCCTCCCATTGTGTCGAGGTTCCCTTAACTCTTGAGGTGGAACTGACCTACCAGATGAACTATCATCAACAACTCTTGCTGATGAAGCAGGCCCTTCAACAACTCTTGTTGAAGTTTCAGTAATTTCGTTGGAAAGCTCACGTAACACGATCTTACTACGTGGACTGTGCTCCCTAATATGATCCTCCTCTAGGAAGGTAGTGTTCGTAGAAACAACACTCTACTTTCCATTAGACTATAAAAGTAACCCCCTCTTATACCTTTGGGGTAGCCTACAAAGAGGCACAACCTCGACCATGGTTCCAATTTCTTTGGATTAGCCTCAAGCACATGTGTTGGGCAACCCCATATGCGGAAGTGACATAAACTAGATTTACGCCCGTTCCACAACTCCAAAAGTGTTCTTGTAACTCTCTTAGAAGGAACACAGTTGAGTATACGCACTGCAGTCTCCACTGCAAAACCCCAAAACGAGTCCGGTGAGGATGCATAACTGATCATCGATCGAACCATGTCCAATAAGGTTCTATTTCTCCTCTCTGCTACACCATTATGCTGAGGTGTACCCGGTGCTGAGAGTGGAAAACGATTCCATGTTCTATCAAATAGTCTTAGACCCCGAATCCAAAAAATCTCCACCTCGATCCGATCGAAGTGTCTTAATACGTCTATCCAATGCATTTTCAACTTCAACCTTGAACTCTCTGAACTTTTCAAAGGATTCAGACTTCCGTTGCATCAAATAAACATACTCATACCTTGAGAAATCATCAGTAAAGGTGATGAAATACTCATAGCCTCCCCTAGCTTGCACATTCATAAGACCATAGAGGTCAGAATGCACTAACTCTAGAGGCTCTTTGGCTTGATAACCTTTTCCAGTAAAAAGTCTTTTAGTCATCTTACCCTCAAGGCAAGATTCGCATGTCGGTAAAGAATTTTCCTATAACTCACTTAGAAGTCCATTCTTCACCAACCTATCAATCCTATTGAGATTGATGTGCCCTAATCGAAGGTGCCAAAGTTGGGCATTTTCTTTTGAAGAAATCTTTTGACGTTTATTTTGAGTTATGGCAGTTTTAAACATCTCTATATTATGGAAGGAACTCATTGCTAATGGTCTTAGCACATACAAGTTATTTTCCAGACATGCTGAACAGATCTCAACTCCATCTTTATCAATAAACACTTTATTCAATTGAAAATTGAGAGTATATTTACATTGTATCAAGCACTTTACACAAATTAAGTTCCTTTTCAACTCAGGATCTACATATACATCAAGTAAAACAAAAAATTTATTTTGTGAAGTTAACTGGACTCCTCCCATTGCCACAACTGTGCCGATGTACCCAGTGCCTACTTGCATCATCATCTCACAAGCCTCTTAGCTTACCACTAGATCTAATCCCCCTGAAAAAAAAAAAAAAACATGATTAGTGGCGCCAGTGTCAATAATCAGGCAGAATCATCAATTCTCCATTAAACAGTTTCTAAAATCTAGTAAATCATATTTACCTTGTTTTGCTTTAGCCTTGGCCGCCTTCTTCTCCTTTAGCCAACAAGGACAATTCCTCTTTTCAGTGCTCGTCCTGTAGTGCAGTGGAAACACTTTCCCTTGTCAACCGGCGCTGGATGCCTACCCCGCTGGGCAATAGACTGTGGGTTAGCAGGTGCCTTCCTCTTCCCCTTACCACCTTTTTTCTTCTTTCACTTGGAAGTGTTAGAAGTAGAAGGTGCAAACTTCATTCCAGAGGTCGAACCTTCATAGAACTTCTTATGAAGCAACATTTAAGGAGAGTTGCAACTCGTTATTCTCCTTACTTTTTAGTAAGGATTGGAATGTCTGCAACTCGTTGAGGAGAGTTGTAAGGGTATAGGCCACTTTGTTAAGAATCACATTACTAACAAAGTGCAGGAAGCTATCCGGCAACGAATGCAGGATAATGCTAACCCAGCTGCTTTCATCGATCCGGGTCCCATTCATCTCTGCCACATGGAAGTGGACCATCATGTTAATCACATGTTCTCGAATAGAGGTGTCTTCCTCCATTTTGAAGTTGAAGATGCATTTTAGAGCCTCATGCTTGAGTTGTCCAGAAGGTTGTCCGAACATTCCCCGTAGGAACTCCATGACTTCACGCATTGAAACCATGGACTCATGTTTCTTGGCCAAAACATCAATAAGACTGACCAAGATATAGGCTCGGGCCTTCTCATTCGCTAGTATCCAACGCTCATAGGCCTCTCGAACATTTCGAGTGGTGTTAGGAGGTGGAATAGAAGAACACTCCTCTGTAAGGACGAACATGAGATCATCGATGATCAGTATTGTTGTGATCGTGTGTTTCCAACTAGCGTAATTCTCGATAGTTGGTTTTTCGGTGCTAAGTAGACCTAAAGTGGCGGTAGCCATATTTACGTTGTTGAAAATAGAACAAATTTAATAAGTCTATGCAAAACCACATTTTAACACCAATTTTAGTTTTAGCAAAATAGTTTATAAGTACCCTAGTGTCAATATTTCTATTTAGAAATGATGCCTCAGCGAGGAAGGACAAACTTCACTGGTGGGGTGATCAGATGCCCCTTCATTTGGATGAGACACTCTCAACCATTAGGCAGAAACAACTCTTGTAACTGCATCTAACAATCACCATTTGTTCGGTCTAGAACTGTTAACCCTTAACAATTCCGCGTAAGTGTAACCCCTCGTCTTCGACCCTAAAGTCCCGCCCTAATATGTCCACCGTAGGGAAAAAGCATATTAGGATAAGAGACTAAAGCGACCTTATCCTATACAGAAAATCAGATAAAGAAACGTACAAAACTTCCATCCTATAAGGGGACACTTCTAGGGTGCCTCGAGGTGATGCACAAAAACTTTATCCAACCTAACGAGAGAGACTGTGGGATATGTTGTCGCACGTCCTGCTCCCACTTACTATGAATTCTCTTCGTTCCACCTTGATATGACCTACCCAAAAACACATCCTTGAGGGGACACTCCCAGGGGTGCCACGAGGTCAAGGTAGATCCAATAAAGGGAGAAACATGAAGAGGTTTAAATGAAGTATCAGATACCCCAAGTACCTCCCACTGAATGTTCTACCTAGGGGTTCATTAACTTTGACCATCCGACTATTGATTTTAATCTAAGTCAGTTTAATTTGCTAAAAAACAACTCTTGTCTTGAAATTAAACAAGTTCAAGTAGTCACATTAAACTCTTTAATGGATTGTTCTCAAATTTGCATGCATGCATCAAATCTATCTAATTCACCTTTCGAGGTAGGTTCCCAAGTAGGGGTGTTCCGTTTCTATCACCTTAAATGCCCCAGCCTAGGTAGAACCCGCCTTAGACAAAAGGATCCTTATAAGTAGATTTGCTACACTTTTAATCTTGTATTAGTCAATTTAATCCTATTAAACTAATTAAAAGATTAAAGCCTAGGTTGTTAATCTTGTTAGAACCATGATCTTAGGTCTATCTCCACCAAGTTTTAAAACACTTTAAAACCATGATTCAAGCCTAAGTTCGGATGCATATCTTTCTTATAGATTTTATTTCTAATTTCCTTGTAACTCTTATAAAAGAAACAACTAAAACCCAACACATTGCCACACAATTAGGTATTTATAACACTTATAAATTTTAACCTATGTGTCATGCGTCATGCAATGTCCATTCATTACTATATATAACTTTTATATACTTGTAATGAACCAAACAAACATGCTTCGATACACCCTTATACTATAAGACTTATAATATAAAGATGATGCATGTCTATGCTTAACGCATGCATAAATATAACTCTTATATTATATGATGCATAGGTACGCTCTTATGTAATTTAAATCATGCTTCTTTAAATCATAACACTTACAATAAAGAGATGATGCATGATCAATGCATAACCTAAGATGGGATTTCTTCTACATGGAATACCATATGACATATAAATAAACGTACATCCAATGTACATTCACAAAAGATTAATGGACCGAGATGAACCGCCTCAAAATGGAAATAAAATCCTATCTATTACATTTTCCATCAAGCAAATCGGTTCACAGGTGAACCGGGTCTTGAACCACCCGGGTGAAGCTCTCTCTGATTGTTTAGTAAATGTGGCCGGGTATACATGATCGTTCAACTACGATCGAGTACATTTACAATGCGATGAAGCATGAGGCACTCGGTCGTTTAGTGCACCAGACATTAACCCGCGAGTCTAAACGATCGTTTAGACGACGACATTGCTGTGAAGCACGATCGTCTAAACGATCATATAAGAAGCGATAAGTAACAAATTTACTCCGCGATCATGTACTCAAGAACTAAGCGATGAAGCTTGCTGAGCTACACGATCGTCTAGTGCGCATGTGTCAACCTGCTCCCGAGTATCCGTTACTCAATGATCGCTTACCTCATCCGTTACTCAATAGCAATTCTTTGCCTTGAAGCCTCATCACGAACGACTTACAGAGATTCAAACACTTTGAATTTACAGACTCGATAGCAAGTTAATATGACCAAAAACACAGGGGCCCTTACAATTAACTTTGAATGTAAAAGAATTAAATAACTAGATGCTTCATCCTGAAAAACTCCATTAATCAACATCCACCAAACTATTTAACAATTAAACGGAGTGTAGACATACTTTACCCACCAAGAAAGTGAATGCTATTCTTTGCATCAACGAATTTGGAATATCATAACTTGGCTCTGATACCAATTCAAAGAACTGTTTTCAAAGAGTACCTCTGAGCGGAAGCAAACTCGTTCCAAACTCATTATGACAGAAACACCGCGTTCACAATCAAACATACTAGTTATGCATTTATCAACAAATTATGACATGTTGACAAAACTCATTATAAATCTCGCTCTCGTCAAAGGATTGCACCTTTCGCTGTCACTATGCAAGCCAAACCAATCGTCCACCAAATCTTGGTATTCTTAGAGTGATAATCTAGGAGGTGTGAGCTCTGTTGGATTTGGTAGAGGGAAGGAGGAAGGAATGATCGTTTACCACGACCAAACAAGTAGGAGATGTCAGAAGACTATTGTATAGATGGATGCTTGATCGTTTAGGTAAAGGTGCACGATTGTATAGTAAATGGGGCTGATCATATAGACGATCGTTTAATAAAAATGCTCGGGCACGCAATTGCTTAGAAAAAGCTAGACGATCGTTTAGGTAATTCTATACGATCGTTTAGGAAATGCGCGCGTGTACACGATCATTTAGTAAACTTTGAGCTGTCGTGTATGCTCTCGATTTGCTAGGTGATGGGCAGTGTACTNCAAATCTTGGTATTCTTAGAGTGATAATCTAGGAGGTGTGAGCTCTGTTGGATTTGGTAGAGGGAAGGAGGAAGGAATGATCGTTTACCACGACCGATCGTTTAGGAAATGCGCGCGTGTACACGATCATTTAGTAAACTTTGAGCTGTCGTGTATGCTCTCGATTTGCTAGGTGATGGGCAGTGTACTCAATCATTAAGCAAATGTTTGATAACTTGCAAAATGAAAACTGTTTTCATTTTATCCTTTAGTTACGAAAACCGAATGCAACCTCCCACTATCTCATTCGGTTATGGAGAAAAAATCGCCAACAATTATCCCATAATTGTTTAATTAAAAAATAAATATAATCATATTATATTTATAACCTATGGTTTAATATCACATCATATTCAACATATGGACCATAGTCCTTTTCTCCTCCACTAGATATAAATCATATTTATATCCTTTTCCTCCAATTAATGTATCTTATACATCATGTCAACTATATCATATATAATTGACCAGTTCAATCATATTATATATAATCGAACTCTCTCTTGTCAATTTGAACACTTTAAACTGACCCAAAAATTGATTCTCAACTTGAATCCATTGAGCTACCAAAGGGACCTTATGAACTTATGGCTCGAAACTCTAACGGTACGTGAATAGCTTACTAAACTCTTTAGCCACGAGATTCACCATTCATTAACTACCAGGCATTCCACTAAAGATCGACAACTAAACTCTTCTCACCATAGATATATTTCTATGTCCATCGGATATAACCAATCAGCAGTACAATAACCTTTCACAGATGCTCGTAAGTACAATTGTGCGAATTTATCGTTTCGCCCCTGTATGTACATCTAACTTCTTAAATACCACTGATCCCTCTAATGACCAATACAACATAGTCCTATTATGTGTGGACACCTCTTGGGCCATGAGAAGGTGTGTGGTGCCACATCATTCAAGCCCCAGAATCAGCCTTAAGGGAGCAATCTATCTACTTACCCCTGCTTCGGGGAAAGAGTGAATTCCATCTTGTGTAGCTGAGTTTCTAGCTCCTAAATCAGACGAATCCTTAAAGTGGTAGATTTGAGTCGGCGATCTGGCCACTCACCCCCGTGCAAATCAAAGAACTGCCCTCAAAGGCAAGAGTTCCTAACTCATTCAGGATTGAGGTTATGTAACCTATGGTCATTTTAGTGAAATGAAGTCTCTGTCATGAACGACGTTATATAGCAAGACTATAACACTTTGTGGTCCGGTCTTATACAAACTCCTTTGTATAAGACACCCCCGCTCACATGTCTCCACATGAACGATTAGGATCAGACCATCTGTAGTAATTCACAACACTTGTAACTATTCTACAAAATGAGCCGTATCTGTAGCGTTACCAAGATAAAATTTCCCTCCTATATCCATATACTACAAACAATTTTGGTTATCACTTAAGACATAATCCACCTATATGTCTCTACATACATGCTTAAGTTACAACGATAACCAGGGATCTTAGTTTATTGGTTTGTGGTAAAGCAAATAAAACATCCAATATTCCATAGACAATAGTGAAGAAAAATATCATATATTATTACATCATAAGTGTTTGTTCAATATAGTGTTTACAAATTACAGGACCCAACGAGAGTTTAGGGCATCAACCCTAACAACCTCTATTTACATATCTCCACATGAACGGTTTGGATCAAATCGTTCATAACTATTACAAAGTGGACCGTATTCATAGTGTCACCAAGATAAGGCACCAAATCTTATCCATATACTAGAGACCTTTTTAGATTATCTCTTGAACTTGATCCACTGTGTATGTCAACTATATACTATTCAAGACTACATATGATAACTTTGGATTGTTTTGGTTAATGGATAAATTAGTAGTGCATAAGTAATAATAAAATCAATAAACTAATCAATTATGATATTTTAGGGCATAAATCCCAACAATCTCCCACTTGCATTGAAGCCTGTAAAAAATCGACATGATCTTCCACTTGCCCTAGCGAAGAGGAGACATGTCTCGTAATCCTAGACATTTGAGATGACTCTCAACACTTTAGCCTCAAGAGTCCTTTTATATAAATCAAACCATATGTCATTCAAAGTCATCTTGTTACCATTATTATCTCATAAAAATGTGATAAGCTAGCTCATAAATAAAACACATTTAGATCTTTAAGGAAATTTTATGGCTACACAAAGTTTTGCTTCACAAGCAAAAATAATCGTCTTATGTACCAACCTCCACTACAGAGGATAAATTTATCTTATTATAAATATCTCTAAATTTTTGTAAGACCTAATGTATCTTGTGAAAGATCATATCTTAACACTATCGGGGTTGATGGCCTAAAATCTCATGGGTTCTATAGTTTGTAATTGTAATATATAAACGATTTAATTATTTAATAAAATATGCGATATTTTATTCGAAATTTAGTAGCATTAACCCGCAAACCCATAAACTAATATCCAAGGTTATCTTATGTAGCTTAAGGGCTTGGTTCAAGATAAGTGCACTTTTCGGAGTGATACTAAAGTTTGTAGGCTTGGTATGGTCTTAGACATGGGTAGCACACACAGCCGAAAACCCTGAGATTATTTAAATCAAGTTTAGTTTTAAACATTAGTTCAATTGGAGACTTACCGTCCAATACAGGGGTGGGCAAGGCATTGATGAGATGAACTACTGTAGTAAAATTTGTTAGGGTTGATGCCCTAAATCTCGTAGGGTCTTGTAGTTTGTAAACACTTGTATGAACAAACATTCTATGATTTATAATATATGATGTTTTATTCACATTGTCTATGAAATATTTGATATTTTAGTTTCATTAACCACAAAACCAATAAACTAAGATCCATGGTTATCGTTGTAACTTAAACATGTATGTGGAGACATACAAGTGGACCGTGTTTTAAGTGATAACCTAAATGATCTGTAGTATATAGATAAGATTGGATATCTTATCCTTGTGACACTACGAGTATGGCCCGCTTTGTAGATGTTACAAATGTTGTAAAGTGCTACAAATGATCTGATCCTAATCATTCGTGTATTAGACATGCGAGCGGGGATATTCTATACAAAGGAGTTTGTATAAGACTAGACCATGAAATGTTTAGTCTCGTTATATAACGGTGTTGATAATTGAGACTTTCATTTTACTAGGATGACCATAGGTAACATGACCTTAATCCTGATTGAGTTGTGAACTCCTCCTTATGAGGGCGGTCTTTTGATTTTCATAGGTGAGAGTGGCCAGATCACCGAGTCAAAAAGCCTACCATTTTGAGGATTCGTCTGATTGGGGAGTTGAGAACTCAGCAACACAAGATAGAATTCACTCCTTCTTTGAAGCATGAGTAAGTAGATAAATTGCTCCCTTAAGAACTGATTCCGAGGCTTGAATAATGTGATGTCACATTCTCTCCTGGCCCGAGAAAGGTTTAGTCATAGTGAGACTATGATCTATTGTTCATTAGAGGAATCAGTGGTACTTAAGAAGTTAGATGTAACTACAGGGGCAAAACGATAATTTGGACCAACTGTACATACAAGCGATCTGTGAAGGGTCATCGTACTTTTGATTAGTTATATCCAATGGACACAGAAATATATCTGTAGTACAAAGAGTGCAACTGTCGGTCTTTAGTGGAGTGACCGGCAGTTAACGGATGGTGGATAATGTGATTAAAGAGTTTAGTCAGTTATTCACGTATCATTGGAGCTTCAAGCTACAAATCCATAAGGTCCCCTTGGTAGCTCAATGGATTCAAGTTGAGAATCAGTTCTTGGGTTAATTTGAAATGTTCAAATTAATAAGAGGAATTTGATTATATATGATATAATTGATATAATGTATTTGTTACATTATTGTTAGATCGGAGAACTAATATTTGAATATGATTCACATATAATTTCTATGAATAAGTTCATAGTTATTAAATTTAATATAAATATGATTTATATTAAATGTCATAAAAAAAAACTATGGTTTATATATTGTATATGATGCAATATTAAAACTATAAGTTATAAATATAATATGATAAGTTAGTTATCATATTTGTTAATATTATTGATTATTTGATAATTAAAAATCTTTTTCACAATAACCACCATTAGTGGGTAGTTATACGGTTTTATGGAAAAGTGGAATAAAAGATGAAAATTTGTTTTCTAATTATTCAATGAACGGAAAACAGACGAGATATTAATAAGCATGGCAACAGGTGAGAAAGTCTCCTCATAGTCAACTCCCTCCACCTGGGTATAATCTTTTGCCACAAGTTTAGCCTTGAAGGTTTTCGCCTTCCCATCAACACCTCGTTTCCTCTTATAGATCCATTTGTAACCTATAGGTTTAATCCCATCAGGTTGATCTACAAGATCTCATACTGAATTGAAGTACATAGACTCCATTTCGAGATCCATGGCTTTGACCCATTCATCTCTGTTAACATTCTCCATTGCCTTCTTATAAGACAATGGATCCTCAACCTCGCCATCGGCTACCATAGCCAGGATTTTAGTTAAACCCATATAGCAAACAGGTGGGTTCGCAGCCCTCCCACTACATCGAGGTTCCCTCAACTCTTGAGGTGGATTTGAACTACTAGATGAACTTCTGTCAACAATTCTTGTTGATGTAGCAGGATCTTCAACAACTCTTGTTGAAGTTTCAGTAGTGTATTTAGAAAGTTCACTCAATACGATTTTACTTCTCGGACTGTGCTCCCTTATATGATCCTCCTCAAGGAAGGTAGCATTTGTCGACACAAACATCTTGTTTTCCTTAGGATCATAAAAGGTACCCCCTCGTGTCCCTTTGGGGTAGCCTACAAATAGGCAGAACCTCGAGCGTGGTTCCAATTTCTTAGGATTAGCCTCAAGCACATGTACTGGACAACCCTAGATGGGGAAGTGATGCAAACTAGCTTTACGCCTGTTCCACAACTCCAAAGGTGTTCTGGTAACACTCTTGGAAGGAACACCATTAAAGATATAAGCTACAGTCTCTACTGCAAAACCCCAAAACAAGTTCGTTAAGGAAGCATAACTCATCATCGACCGAACCATGTCTAACAGGGTTCTATTTCTCCTCTCCGATACACCATTCTACTGAGTTTTACCAAGCATTGAGAGTTGGAAAAAGATTCTATCATATAGTTATGGAACTCAGAATCTAAAAACCTTCCACCCCGATCAGATCGAAGTGTCTTAATCCGTTTATCTAATGCGTTTTCAACCTCAGCCTTGAACCCTTTGAACTTTTCAAAGGATTCTAACTTATGTTGCATCAAATAAATATACCCATATCTCGAGTAATCATTAGTAAAAGTGATGAAATACTCGAAGCTCCCCTGGTTTACACTTCATCGGACCACAAAAGTCTAAATGTACTAACTCTAGAGGTACTTTGGCTTGATAACCTTTTCTAGTAAAAGGTCTTTTAGTCATCTTGCCTTCAAGGCATGACTCGCACACAGGTAAAGAATTTTCTTCTAACTCATTTAGAAGTACCAATATCTCAATCCTATTGAGATTAATGTGCCCTAATCTAAAGTGCCAAAGTTGGGCATTTTCTTTAGGAGAAAGTTTAAGTCATTTATTTTGAGTTACGACAGATTTAAACACCTCTATATTATGGAGGGAATTTGTTGCTAATAGTCTTAGCACATAGAAATTATTTTCCAGTAAAGCTGAATATATCTCAATATCATCTTTAAGAATAAATATTTTATTCGTTGAAAAATTGAGGGTGTATTTACATTCAAGTAGACGCTTTACAGAAATTAAGTTATTCTTTAATTCAGGAACAACATATACATCATGTAAAGTGATAAACCTATTCTGTAAAATTAATTGGAGGTCTTCCATTACAATGGTTGAGACGACATGCCGGTGCCTACTCGCATCGTCATCTCACCAGCCTCAAGCTGCCACCAAGATCTAATCCCCTGAAAAAAGGAACAAACATGATTAGTGGCCCTAGAGTCTATGATCTAGGAAGAATCATCATTCTCCACTAAAAAAGTTTCCAAAACTAGTAAATCATATTTACCTTGTCTGCCCTTGGCCTTAGCCTTTTTCCTCTTCTTTAGCTTACATGGGCAGTTCCGCTTCCAGTGCCTGTCCTGGTTGCAATGAAAACATTTTCTTTTTTCAACTAGTGCTGGTTGCCTAACTCGATGTGTGGCAGGTTGTGAGTTAGCAAGTGTTTTCCCCTTCCCCTTACTACCTTTCTTCTTCTTCCATTTGTTAGTGTTGGAAGAAGAAGGTGCAGACTTAGTTCCAGAGGTCGAACCTTTGTGAAACTTTTTAGATGATGAAGCGACATTTGCCTCACCAATTGTCTTCTCCTTGCTTTTAGTAAAGATTGGAATGTCTGTAACTCGTTGAGGAGAGTTGTAAGGGTGTAATCAACCCTATTCAGAACAACGTTGCTTACGAAGTGCAGGAAACTTTTTGGCAACGTTTGCAAAATAATGCTAACCTGGCTGCCCTCATCAATGCG
This sequence comes from Benincasa hispida, assembly GCF_009727055.1. Taxonomy (NCBI): domain Eukaryota; kingdom Viridiplantae; phylum Streptophyta; class Magnoliopsida; order Cucurbitales; family Cucurbitaceae; genus Benincasa; species Benincasa hispida. The sequence goes on along the minus strand of NC_052359.1, from coordinate 6,708,123 downwards.
GGCCCAGTTCATCTCCACTACATTAAAGTGGACCATCATGTTCAGAACATGTTGTCGAACAGATGTACCTTCCTTCATTTTGGAGTTGAAGATGATTTTGAGAGCTTCATGCTCGAGCTTCCCAGACGATTGTCCAAACATTCCCTTCAGGGACTTCATGATCTCACGTGCAGTGACCATGGACTCATCCTTCTTGGCCAAGACATCGCTTATGCTGGCTAATATGTAAGCTCGAACCTTCTCGTTCTCCTGTGTCCATCGCTCATACGCGTCTTGAACGTTTCGAGTAGTAGTAGGAGCTGGAATAGGAAGACACTCCTCCGTAAGGACAAAACAAAGATCATCGATGATTAAAATAGTAAGTATTGAGTTTTTCCAACTAGCGTAATTGTCGCCAATTAATTTGTCAGCAACTAATAAAGCTAATGTCGCAGTTGCCATAATTAAAAGTTGGTGAAACAAACATGAATGAACTTAATAAGTCTATTCATTACCACTTGTTAACACTAGTTTTAGTTTTTTAGCAAAAATAGTTCTAATGTACCCTAAGTGAAAGACATCTATTTCGCAGTGATGCCCAACGAGGCAGGACAAAGTCACCGGTGGGGTGATCAAGTAGCCTTTCACTAAGATGAGACATTCTCAACCATTAGACAAAAATAACCCTTGTAACTCTCTAACAGTCACCATTTTTCGGTCCAGAATATGTTAACCTTTAACAATTTTGGTAAGTGTAGCCCCTCATTTTAGCCCTAGAGTCCCGTCCTAATGCACCCACCGTAGGGAAAAAGAAGATTAGGACAAAAGACTAAAGTGACTTTATCCTTTTCAGGAGATCAGATAAAGAGTTGTGCAAAACTACCATCCTTTAGGGGGACACTCCCAGGGTGCCTCGAGGCGATGCACAAAATGTTATTTAACCTAATGAGAGAGACCGTGGGATATGTTGTCACATGTCCCGCTCCTACTTACTATGAACATTCTCTTCGTTCACCTTGGTATTAATCTACCCAAAGACCATCCTTTAGGAGGACACTCCCAGGGTGCCACGAGGCCGAGGATAGATCTCACGGTATGAACTTTAAGGAGAAACGTGTAGAGATTTAAGTGAAGTATCATATACCCCAAGTACCTCCCACTGAATGTTCGACCTAGGGATTCATTAACTTAAACAATCCGACTACTGATTTTATACAAGTGTAAGTTTAATTTTCTCTAAAACAACTTTTACTTTTGATAATTAAACAAGTTCGTATCCAGTTTCATTAAACACTTTAACAGACTATCAACGAATTTGCATGCATGCATCATATCTATCTAATTTACCTTTTCAGATAGGTTCCCAGGTAGGGGTGTTCCGTTTTCGTCACCTTAAGTACCCCAGCCTAGACATAACCCACCTTAGACAAAAAGGTCCCTTATAGATAAAATTGTTACATATTTAATCTTTTATTAGTCAATTTAATCCTATTAAACTAATTAAAAGATTAAACTTACGTTTCTAATCTCATTAAAACCATGATCTTAGGTCTATCTCAATCAAATTTTAACACTCTTTTAAAACACGATTCAACCTAAGCTTGCATGCATGTCTTTCTTATTGATTTTAGTTCTAATTTCTAATATAACTTTTATAAAAGAAACAACTAAAATCATTGACATTGCTAAGCTAGACTAGGTATTTATAACTTTTATAAATTAACCTATGTGTCATGCTTCATGCAATGTTCATTCATTACTATATATAACACTTATATAACTTATAATGAACTAAGTATACATGCTTTCATACACCCTTATACTATAACACTTATAATATAAAGATGATGCATGGGTATGCTTAATGCATACATATATTATAACTCTTATATTATATGATGCACGAGCATGCTTTAAAGTAATTTAGTCATGCAAGCTACTATATTATAACTCTTAAAATATATAGATGATGCATGACAAATGCATAACCTATGGTGGGTTTTAAAACTATATGGCATACTTTATGACATATAAAGAATAAACATACATCACGTGTATATTCATCAAGACTCAATGGATTAGCCTTAAAACTCGAAGAAAATAAAGCTAACTATTACAAAATTTAACGAGCCAACCGATTCAAATAGGTAAATCGGGTCTTGAACCACCCAAGTGAAGTATCATTCCTTTGATCGTATAGCAGCTCCTTGTGATCGTCTAGAGACGCTAAACGAGAATAAACGATCGTAAAGCATGAATCGCGTGCCTATAACTATGCGATGAAGCATGAAGGCCACGTGATCATGCAGCGTACATCTGTAATGCACGCCTAAAAGATACCCTATAAATCATCATTGGTTCTTTTACACACCATAACTTTCTACCCGCCCTGTTACATGAAATGCGCTATTTAGCGAATCGATCGTAATTGGTCTGACCGCTCAAGGCTTATCTCTCGATTCCCTTTGTTTGGTATAGATCGTACGAATCGTGCTGTAGCTTTCCTGCTTCAATCCCCCTTGAAACAACATTAACGGAAGCCAAAGATACGCATAACTTCTATTCAAGCTGTTTATGTACCTGGATAGCCATTTTCATTGGTCTTCACTTTTCTTTCTTTCAAGCCTATGTCTTTCGCAAGTTCAAGGGACTAGCGAAAAATATGGTCCAACCTGAGCCAGATTGTTTAGTAGTGTCTTCTTTCCCTCTCTCCCGGAACTAGTCCCGATGGAAGACCAATTCCTCTAGCGGACCCCCTCTTTCCATCGTACTGGAGCGATCTCAACCCTAGTACGAGAGAACTGGGTTGGGCCAACCTATGGTGTACCAGTTGTTATGCCAATAGCAGCAGTCCGCTCGGCCTACTGACCCGCTCTGAAGAATTCATGGGCCGGCGAGCCTCCAGGACAAGGGGGCAGGCACTACTAACCAAGCCAAGATTACAACATGCCATAAAAGGGAAATACTATGGTTCAAGAGAACTTACCCTTGAAGAACTATTCTTCTCGTTCCCTTGAACTAATTGCACGATCGTTCACCAACACGAGTGAATCTACACTCGAACAGTAATCTCCTCGAACAAGAACCAAATTACACTCGTCCCTCGAACAATAAGAAGACACCACTAGAAGGCTACCTTGGTATTCTTGGTGTGAGAATTCAGGAGTTGTGGGCTCTGTAGGATTTCGTAGAGGGTAGAAGGAATTTCATAGATCGTGTAGATGATCTAGTAAGTGGGAGATAGTTTTAGTCTATCATATAGACAGTGTACTCGATCGTTTAGAAGATAAGTGAATATCGTATAGAAAACTTGTTACACGATCGTATATGCTCTTAAGTTATTGTATAGCTAATGCTTTTAATCGTCCGATTCTCAATCGTTTAATGATCACGCCCGTGTAATAATGAAAACAATTTCCATTTTATCCATCAGTTACTATAACTGATCACAATTTCCTACTAAGTTTGTTATAGGAGAAAAAACCGTAACCAATTATCCTATAATTGATTTAATTACAAATATAATCAATATATTCATAACCTATAGTTTTAATATCACATCTCATGCAATATATAAACCATAGTTCTTTTTCTCCCTTATAGCATTTAATAATAATTCCTCCATTTAATGTATCTAATACATTAAGTCAATTATATCTCATATAATTGATGCAATTTAATTATATCATATATAATCAAATTTCCTCTTGTTAATTTGAACACTTCAAACTAACCCAAAAACTGATTCTCAACATGAATCCATTGAGCTACCAAGGAGACCTTATGGACCTATAGTTTGAAGCTCCAACGGTACGTGAATAGCTGATTAAGCTCTTTAATCACATTATCCACCATCTGTTAACTGTCGGGCATTCCACTAAGACTAACAACTGCACTCTTCGCGCTATAGATATATTTCTATGTCCATTGGATATAACCAATCAATAGTATGACTTCACAAATTGCTCGTAAGTACAGCCGGGCCAATTTACCGTTTTACCCCTATAATTACATCTAACTCCTTAAGTACCACTGATTCCTCTAATGAACAATACATCATAGTCCTACTATGAGCAAATCCTTCTCGAGCCAAAAGAAGGTGTGGCGTCACATTATTCAAGTCTTGGAATCAGCCCTTAAGGGAGCAATTTATCTACTTACCCGTAAATCGGGGAAAAAGTGAATTCCGTCTTGTGTAGCTGAGTTTCCAGCTCCCCAATCAGATAAATTCCCAAAATGGTAGGGTTGATTCAGCGATTTGGCTACTCGCACCCATACAAATCAAAGAACTGCCCTCATAGGCAGGAATTCCCAACTCACTCAGTATTAAGGTCATGTTACCTGTGGTCATCCTAGTGAAAAGAAAGTCTCTGTCATAAACGGCATTATATAACGAGACTAAACATTTTGTGGTCCGGTCTTATACAAAATCTTTTGAATAGAGCATCCTCACTCGCATGTCTAATACATGGATGGTCAAAATCAGACCATTTGTAGTACTTTACAACACTTGTAATATCTACAAAGTGGGCCACACTCGTAGTGTCAACAGGATAAGGTTTCCCTCCTTTATTCATATACTACAGACCATTTAGGTTATCACTTAAAGCATGATCCACTTGTATGTCATCACATACATGCTTAAGTTACAACAATAATCAGGGATCTTAGTTTATTGGTTTGTGGTTAATGCAATAAAATATCTAATATAGAAAAGACTTTAGTGAAGAAAGTATCTCATATACATGTTTACAAACTACTAGAGCTTATGAGATTTAGGGCATCAACCTCAACAGTTATTGGTGCAAAACCCCAGACATTAAATCAAACACCTTATTTGCATGCGAAGTAGAGTTGGAAAAGGGTAAGGCATGCGATTTGCCCAATTGACACGACTCACAGAATAGATGTTCTTCATTAGATTTAGAACCAAAATTACAACACCTAAGTATGTAGTTTGATACTTTGGACGATGGATTTCCCAATCATCGATGCCAAACAGTTCGGGATTCTACAACATTGACCTTAATTCCAGGTTGAATTAATGGTTTATTGTTCTTATTTATCTGCTTTGTCTGTTGGTCAGCACACCATCCATCCTTGACAATCTCTATGCCTTTCAACCAATAAAGCCTATCATTAATCTCTCTTTTCAGTAGCATGGTGCCCATATCCTTGTCCTTAGTAAGACAATAATCATCATAAAAATCAATAAATATGGAATTATCTTGTGCAAGTTATGAAACACTAAGTAAATTCTTAGCTATAGAGGGAATGCACAGAATATTTCGAAAACTGAAACTAGTCTTCCCATCAGATAACAAGGTTACCAGTATAAGAAATACATAATCTCTCACAATTTTCAATAGTAACAAGTTCAGTACCTCTATATTCAATGGGATTAGTGATGTTGTTGTAGTCAGCATTCACATGGTTCGTGGCTCCACTGTCAGCATACCAGTTTAGATCACAGACAGTTTCAAGGGTGGCTGCAAAGGACACATTCTTTGTGGTGACAAAGGCAACTAGGTTGTTACTTGTGTTCCGAAATGAGCCATCATTTCCACGACCATTATCAGACACAAGGGTGAAGTCCTTCTCAAAACGATGGTAGCAAATGGTAGTTGTGTGTCTATACTTACCACAGACTTGACAAATTGGTCTATTGTTGTTTCCTTATCCCCTACCTCTATCTTGATTTCCTCCATTGTTATTATTGTTGAAGTAGTTATTGGACCCATTTGCACTATTGCTTCGTTGCCCATTAAATGGTTGGTGATTGAAGTTGGGGTTAGACAACAGCTTGGGTCCAAATTGATTTCAAGAAATCAATGGTAACACCTTGACTGAAGAAGCTGGTGGCCTTTACAGTGTTTTGATATTCTAAACGTTTTTCAAATGAGAGCAGTTCAAACTACATATCAAGCCATGATATGCCAGACTTCCCTGTATTCCTACCACTACAGGGTTATACTCCTCATCTAGGCCAAGAAGTACCTACGATATTAAAACCCTAATAGTAACCGAACTGCCAGGTTGTGCGAGATTATTAGAATGAGATTTCATAGTCTATAGATATTCACTCATTTTAGTATTACCTTTCTTGGTTTGCTGAAAAAATTGACGGAGATAGTCTTCCTCTACTCTTAATTGAATGCCAAAAAGGTCTTGAATAGCCTTTCAGAGTTCCTTTGTGTTGTCAAAGTCCATTAGTTGAATTGCGACCTCTAGGGTCATTAAGTTGTAGAGCCAACCCAGCAGTAGTTGGTCAACGGTGATCCACGCTTCATATAGTGGGTTTAAGGTGCATTCGACTATGGTGCTAACAGAGTCTTCTGCCACCATCTGAGAGCTCGACGCACCTTCGACATTGGTTGCAATTGGTGTTGTATTTTCATCAGAATTGGGGAGAAACATGAGCAGACAGGGGTTTTTACCGAAGAGATGACCTTCGAGTTTGTAACTTCGAAGAATGGGTAGAGAGTGTTTTCCATGACAAGTAATTGCCTCACTCAAGCTTCGTGCTTGTAATCTGATTAAGAAGCTAATTTAATGGCGGGTTGTTGAACTTCGCAGGATCAAAAACAATGGAGCTTCCGGTAGATATGACACTTGTCGTTGATACTCTGATACCAAGAGAAGAGTTATAATTCTATGGTTTTCAGAGAAATGTTCTCAATATTTTTCACGACATAATGGTGCCTTTATATACAAAGTGAAACCCTTAATTTGAGCCCATAAAGAATGAGAAATAATGTAACTAATTTGTGAGGACCACATTATAGATGGCCAAAACCTAGGGTAGGAATCAATCCAACAGCTTTAATTTCTGGAATTTTCCTTCACATGTGGCATCCCTAGCTGCCATGGCATTCCTGACTGTGAGTTGGAGTCCTCTGACCTTTTACTTCTTCTAGCTGGTGATTTTCCCTAACAAGGCATTGGAGATGTGTTCCACAAGCAGCCATGAATTAGAAGGGGTTACACTACTATAGTATAAATAAGAGTTAGTTATTAAAAGATAATAAACATTGGTTTTAAATTTTTACACTGCTATAGTATATTGTTTTTATTTTAGCATTAATGACAACATATGTAACCATTTTATTTATTTTAAAACATGTAGGTAATGATACTTACTTAACAACTCAAAGAAAGGTTAGCAACTCTTATTTATAGATGAGGGTTGAAGATGACTACCAAAGAACTTTGAGTTGTTAACCAAAGTTGAAGGTTAGCAGCTCATGGCTGCTGCAAACCTTCAACTTTTGTTACTCTTCTTGATCATAGATGAGGGTTGAATATGACTACCAAAGGAAAAAGCAACTTGTTCTTGTGGTAATTGTCGTACATGCATCCCTCGCTCTTGTTTCTTTGCTCATATATCAACAATAAGGACTCCAATGATCTCTGGATCCAAAAAAAAAATTGGAAAAGATCATTTTGATTTCCTCAAGCATCTTGTTGATCATTTCATTTTTGTTGCCTCTTTGCTGTATAGAAATCTGTCGAGTAAAATAGTGGGAAGTTGATGTTTTTCCTGTGTAGGTACTAATTGCTTCATGTGTTCCTTGATTTATGTTCTCTTAAGATAAATTCATAGAAGCAGTAAGATAATTTTTTTGGTCCTTTTATTTATCTGTGCTTTCTTTTCTTCATTTGTAGTTTGCCCATATAGAAGGAGTGATTTTTGCTCACTATGGAACTGATCTTGGATCGAGCTCATTTGTTCTAGGTTGATCTGCTACACTTCTTTCGTCATGTTCAGCCTTTTCTATGTTCTCGAGGTAATTAATTTAATTAGTAAGTGGTAACCATAAACTGATCTTGTGATCTTCAGCAAATAGAAAATGTCAAGAGTTGTGCAATTGTTATTGATTTTTAGTGATTTTCAATGATGGGGTTCTCTTTAATATATATAGTTAATCAGTTCACTAATTTAATTGTAGAATGTCTCTTGACTTTTGCATAGTTGTGGAGTTATCCCTTTTGAATGTGGTTATTGGATTTTGACTTTTGTATAGTTTTTAATTTTCATATGGTTTTGTAATTCTTTCACTTTGCTCTCCCCATTAGATGTTAGCCTTTGTCTGATTTCAAAATTCTATAGTTTCTATAGAGTTCGTTTTAGTTGATGAGTTTCAAAAGGTGTGCAACATCTTATATGATTTCTATCATCCATTTTCTATTCTTTATTTGTTTGGTCAATGCAAGTAATACCACAACAAATTTCTTTCTATCATTTTAATTCATGAATTTCAAGAGTTATGTGAGATCTTATATGACGTTTTTGTGATCTTTTGATTACAGAATATGTGTATTTGATTAAAAATGATTTCAAGGCTTCTGCTATATTGTTGAGGGGAAAAAGTTTAGGAGACTTATCTTTGTGACTATATTTGTGATTTGTTTGAGTAAATATTATGTACTTGAAATTGATTGAAAAGCACATTATGGATTTTGTTATTAGATATTAGTAGGTTTGTTTCTTACATCTTTATTCCATCTTTATTTTCTTATATCATCATAAGGTATACATTCAAGATGCAATTGGTAGTATAAAGTTTTAACTTGTGTGTATATCTTTTTATTATTTTTGTTCTTTATTTCAATAATTTTACTTAACTTTTTATTACTTAATGACATTTGGTAGGTTGTTGAAGAACTATCAATGCATGCAATGCCTAGACAACAAACACGACTAAGTTGGAGTTAATTGGATTTTGTATATCTAACATTTTATAATTTATAAAGATTATGTTTTGTTCATGTTCGAATGTATGATATTCATTGATATTTTTTTTTTCTTTTCACAATATGAACCTTATATGAATGCTTATTTTGATTATATGGATTAAATATTTTTTTTTATTTCACTTTTAATGTGTAGCAATGTATAAAAAATAATATTAGCAATAGAAACATAATTGAGAAGCTATAAAAAGTTCTTCCTAAAAAACAGCTATAAAATGTTTATAAAAGCTATCAAAAGAATTTTTTTGAACATTTGAAGGCTTCTTATAGCTTTCATTAAATAAATACTTATAGCTACAAATAAATGCAATAATAGACAAATAATAACCTCATATTTTGGGTATAAAAGTATTTGTATAGCTTTTTCAAAATGCTAGATTACACTTTACAAATATCAAATATGGTTTGCAAAATGCTATAAAAAGTCAAGTATTTCATAACGTGTTACTAAATTCTATTAAAAGGTTGGACTTTTTATAGTATTTTAAAATATTATAAAAAGTCTCATACTTTTTAATAGCTTGAGTGGTCACGCCGTTGCAGAAAATGCTTTAAAAAGACCTCTTATAACGTTTTTTTAAGCTACCACAGGTCTTTTTTCTTGTAGTCACTAATGCATGCTAGGTTGAATGTTCAATTAGAAAGATTTAACAGGACCCATAAGATTGGGTTATTATCTATCATGAAAATAGTTTGGTTGATAATAAAATTGATCATGACTATACCTAATGTCACGTTTCTTAATTTTATTTCAAGAAATTAGTAATCAATTAGGATTACATGAGAAAATATTATTATTCAAAGATAATAATCCCGAAAAATAGTTTCTAGACTTAAACATATCATTTACAAATTTCATAGAACTTTTTGACTTAATGAAATCCAAAAAAAAAGGATCTCATTGCTTCAACAGCCACAACCTCACACGATCGTTCTACTATGACCACTATTCCTTCTACATTAATTTTTGTTTGCCAATCATATGAAATTGTAACGGTAGATTTTACTTAAGCTCTAGTCAAACATTTTATGTTATATATATGTTAAGAATGATGTAAAAGTGAAATTTGACGAGTTGATTAGCTGGGTCGTAATTGACATGTAATGACTCTTAATGATGTAGTAGACTAAATTTGGCATACATTGTTGTTATTATGTAGAGAATAATACAAAATGACCCTTTGACCCTTTTTACTTTTTATAGAGACCAATTAATTCAAACACTTCATTGTACTAAAATCAATCACTTGATCATAAATAGGGCTATAGTTTTTGGAATAATTCAATTGAAGTGGTAGGCAGATGCTACCTTATTAGTAATTTCAAATGCAATACATACATATATCTTATACAAGTATATGCCAAAGCAAGTATATAGTTTAATTGAGATTAATAGTGATGTGCAATCTTTAACCGATTTTAGGAATTGCAATCACGTTATCTTCAATGTTGACTTCAACCCAAACTCGTGTATTATCAATATTCAAGATTCTTGGATGCCCAGCAACAATCTTGTGTGCTTTGACATTAGGATTCTCCTTTTCTATGATCTCAGCAGCAATCGAAAATTTTACGAAAACCAATTCTGGCCATTCACTTTTTCCTATTCACAAACATATTCGCAATAAATTTGCTAATAGATGTAAACTGGATCGACTTTCTAAGCATCTAAAAACATTTTTTTCCTTCTTTACATTTAAAACATCTTTTTAAGCACTCAAAAAGTTAATCCAAAAAGGTTCTAAATATAGTAAAAAAAATTATTTCTAAATATAAATGGATGAAAATAAATGAGTAAATAATTTTTTTCCTAAAAAATGAAAAACATAATTGAAAATCTACCCTACGAATACTATTGAATAAAAGGATCAATAGAATTAATAGATGTTAGTTAGTGAAGTGATGGGAAGAACATACCTAAAGGAGATTCAGACATTTTGAAGGTTTAGTTTGGTAAGTAGATTTATCAAAAACTATTTCTTTTATATTTGGGTTTTCCTTTTTTTCATTTTTGTTAATTTTTAATTTTTAAATTTGGTTTGAATTTGGCTTATTGACAAGTTTGGAAGCCGGATTTTTTAGTAGTTTTCATCGGAATAAATTAATGTCTATGTTATTCACGATTCATGATAGGAATGGAATAAGCATCTTTGACTTTGGGGATTGTTTCTAGGTAGCTTTTAAGATAATCTTTTTTAACACTATTTTGTTTCAAAGTTTTCGGGTTTTTTTTTTTTTTCATTTTAATCCTTGAATTTAGGGATATTCATAATTTGATTTGGTCTGATTTTAGACAAAATTATGGATCAGATTAAACATGTCGATTTTCAGCCATGATCGTTCAACCCATTAAAAAAATACTTGAATAAAAGGGTTGTTTCCTCCTTTATTTGAGTTCTTTGAGATAAAAGGGAAAAATAATAATCTCAACTTTACGTAAATTTAAGATTTAAACTCACCTCCCATGTTCCACTAATTTGAATTAAAGAAGGAATAGTAAGAGATGAGAGAGAAAAAATGGAAATCAAAAAATAAATGTGCGTGAAATTTAATAATTAAAATTTGAGAAACTTATTTAATAATAAACAAGTGTCATGTTAGCTTTTCGTTAATTAAAGTCGACTTTCCATTAATTAACATCAACCTTCTATGAGTAATTAATGAAAATTCTAACATAGGGATCAAGATTGCTACCAAAAGCAAACCTCAAAAGTAAACTTCTCGAGTTTGATAAAAGTGAAGGACCTAAGTGCAACCTAAATCAAATGTCATGCATATATAAAAAGTGAAAAAAGTCTTCGAAAAAAGATTTCAAGAATATTGTAATTAATGCAATTGTATTTTACATTGTTTGACCATATAGTTAAAATTATTTTTTAAAAAATAGGAATTTATGACATTTTAAAGGTGAAAGAAGTGATTGTCTGTTCAAACATATCTCCACTATTATATTGTGATGTTTCGTATTTATGGTCTATCATGTAAACAACTCAAATAGTTGTAATGGGACAAATGATGTGACTTTCCATTTAAACATATATCTATCCTTAGATCGTGATGTTTTATAACAATAGTCTAGATTACATCCAAACAAATGTGAATAGTTGTAGCAAGGCAAATAACATACGTGACTTTTCGTTTAAGCATATCTCTATAGTTAGATTGTGATGTTTTATATCTATAGTTTTGATCATATCCATACATGAAAAGATACATTACTTTGTTGTATAACTACTTCGGATTTAAATAATTATAGCGAAGAGAAAATAGGTATTATTAAAATATGTAATACTAAAATGAGTTTAGAAATTATTTCCTCATAGTTCTTTTTATATATAGTATAGAAAAAATGTTTTTTAATCTTTTATATGTACTAGTAAGAGGATATGTGCAATGCACGTGGTTCAAAAATTTTAAAACATAAATTTTTAAATAAATATACTTTTTCAAAATTTAAATAACAAATATCTAACACGAAATTCAAAAATGATGAAAGAGATTGTGACTAAAGTTATACATACGTTTTGTAAGATATTTTTATTTTATACTTTTAATTGTTCTTAAGTAAAAATAAATCTCAAGCGTATGACAGTAAACACTTGAGAGTTTTTCTAATATGAGTAAGTAAATAATTATATCTTCTAAAAATTAGAAAATGAAATAAAAAGTAATTGGTTAGCAACGGATGTTGATTCAGAAAATTGTTTTTTTTTAACATCCATAAATTATAAAATTTTGCATAATTGAAATTATTATTGTCATATGAGAAAATAAATTAAAATATTAAAATATCTACTAACCTCTAAAATAGTTTTTTGAGTTGTATTTTACATGTTTCTTCAAACAAGTCATCAGTGTCTTATTTTTATTGAGAAAAAAAATAGGTGTTTATAAAGTCTAACATATCTTTTTATCTAGCAAAATAAATGTATAAATCTCTACCTGGGAACAAAGACTATTAATATTCATTTACAAGATTTCGAACTCTCTAATAAAATGAAGTTTGGGAAAAAAAAAAACAAAATAGATGTTATTATGTGAACAGGTGCCAGAATGAGAAATGTGTAGTTATTATGTTGAGTAAATTTGTACTTATTAAAAAATGTGTATAAATGGTTGTAAATTTCAATTTACTACGTCTTTAGTAATAATAAAAATTTAAAAAAAAAAAACAAAGGATATAGGGATAAAGTAGAATTGTTGAAATATCTAATGTCAAAAGGGAAATGTAAATTTAAATGGAAAAAAAAATCATGAAGTGAAAAAAACCTGAGGACAAAATAGGATTTGTTAAAAGATCTAATTAGGGGTGTCCAAAAAATCCATTGACCTGAAAAAAACCGATCGATTAATCCAATCCGTGCGGTTTGGATTGGGTTATCAACTCATTTGTGTTGGATTGGGTTCAAATAAATGAAAATTTTATGGGTTTGGTTGGTTCATGGGTTCACTTAATATAACTTAAACCAACCCGAACCAACCCGAATTTATTATTAACTTTAAATTATATATGTTTTGTTACTTATAACACAATTATTTATGCATATATTGATTTTAATTTTATTTAATTTCAATATTTTTCAACAACTCTTAAAAGTAGTTTCTTTGCACTTTAAAGAGAAAACTTTCACTAAATAAATTGAAATTGAGTAATTAATCTTAATTCAATATATAAAAATAATTAAATTAGATTTTTACATATTTATGTTTTGTTTCTTTTTAAAATAAAATTTTAAATAAATGACTCGTTAACCCGATCCAACCCAACCCAAATATTTTATGGTTAGGTTGGATATAAAAGGTCTTCCAATCCAATCTATGAACATCCTTACATCTAAGAACAAAAGAGGATATAAAATTAAATAGAAAAAGAAAGTAAGTGTGGATGTGAGGATAAAATAGACCTTATGAAAAAAGATAGGGGTAAAGAGGGAAGTTACAAATTCTTCCCCTATAGCCTCTTTCAATAGAGTTTATATATATATATATAATAGAAATAGGTATCCTTTCACACATCAATATTGAATCTTGTCAACTTTTGTAATCCTATGGATAATTAAAAAAACAGGAGTTGGTATAAAATAATAAATAAAAGTTATTTATTTTACTATAATAAAACAAATTTTGGGAGATATCACTATATAAGATTCTCCCTACTTTTTTTTTTCTTTTCTTTTTTTAAGAAAGAAAACTTCTTTGAACCCTCCACTTGAACATAAAGAGAAGATATATATAATTTTTTGAAGATAAGGTCTTTATTTCAAAGTTGATGGTTACTTTTTGTCCCACTCTTTGATGAATTCATAGCTTAATTCGTCGTCGGAGGATCAAACTTTCTATTATAAAAAGATTATGTCAATTATTGTCGAGTTAAATTTATTCTATCATTTACTCTCTCTCTGATTAGTCAAACTTCATTTTCAACGTTGCAAATCGTCAACATATTGTATATTCAGAAGGTTTTGAGTTCGAGTAAGGTATAAGAGAGAGTTGATTTTCGTTTTTTCAAAAAAAGTCCAACAAATAAAAGATTGGAAATGAAGTAATATTTTACAATTAAATTTTACAATTTTAAGGTTGATAAGACGATGATTCAATAATAATATTTTACAATTTGATTAAATTACAAATTTGATCCCTATGATTTGAAGAAAGTTAAAACTTAGGTACCTATGATTTATAATTAGAATTTAGTTCCTACGGTTTGTTAAAATACTTATGAATAGCCACTATAGTATGAGAATTTTATCAAATTATAGAAACTATTTATGAGGTTTTATCAAACCATAAGACTAAATTCTTTCAAAACTATAGAAATTAAATTCCAACTTTTTTTAAAAAAAATTATAGGAATTAAATTTGTAATTAAAACTAAGAATTTAATCGAGATTCATCATCAAATTGAAAAATTTTAAAACCATACAATTCAACTAAGAAACTTCAAAAATTATGGAACCAAGTTGATAATTTTAACTTGTTTCAAGTGGAGATTTGAAAATTAACTTGCTTGAAGGTATAAATTTAACAAATTGAAGGCATATAATATATAGTTGAAAATTATGAACAATCAAAAAAGGACAAAAAGAACTTTTAGCAATTGATTTTGATTGGGCTTTTTGGAAATGAACTCTTACATTTTCAAGATCTTATTTCAATTATTTAAGTTGCTATTCTTGATCTCTTTAATTTTCCTTTTAATTGGAAATTAACATTTTGTTTATATCCTCATATTCTTATAGGTTTTTTAAAAAATTGAATTAGTAATCTTATTTTAGTCCCTCAATTTTAAATATTATTCTATTTTGATCTCTAAACTTTGTAAAATGTTCATTTTAACCTCTAAATTTTGAATATTATTTTATTTTAGTCTCTAAACTTTTAAAAATATTTGTTAAGTCCCTAAACTTTTAACAAGTGCTTATTTTGGTTCATGATATATTAAGATTTTGTTAATTCTTTAACAAAATGGCGAGGTGACTTGTATTTGTAGATGATTCAATTACCAAATAAGTGATCTACGCTAAAAAAATCTAGAGTTTCAATTTTAAATAAAGTGGCCAAGCAGGAGAATTTAAAAGACATTTTTAGTTTAAAAATTTGGTCGTTCAGTATTTTGGCGTGTTAGTTATTGATATTTTACTTCACCTTCATCTTGCTCAATACATCTAGACCCTAGTCATCCAAAAATAAAAGTCTTCTCACATTTCGGTTGAAGAGTTAACATAATTTTAATAGTAAAGACTAAGAAAACACTTTTTTAAAGTTTAGGAACTAAAATGAATGTTTTTAAATTTTAGAGACCAAAATAGAATAAGATTCCAAGTTCAAAAATTAAAATAAAATTTAAACTAAAAACTGCCGTTTTAAAAAATAGTTATAAAAAATATAATTATTTTTATAGCCGTAGATTTTTTATATTTGAAATGGTTTATAGTTTTTTTATGTCTAATACAATAATCCTTGTAATATAATATGACAATTTAACCGTCACACGTAATTTATTTATCTATTTTTTTAGTATAACCTAATTTAGGTTTGAAATGTCAACTCATGGAAAAATTAAAAAGATATTGTCCTTTTAGAAACTATTTAGAAAAATATTGTTGTTTTCAAACTATTTGTAAAAATATATATTATTTTTTTTTTAAAATAAGTCAAGGGTTCAAAATTCGATTTGGTCGAATTTTGAACCCTCGACCTTGCCTTTCGCTTTTCCAAGGTTTCCATTATTATTATGAGAGAGATTATGAGAGAGAGAGAGATTTTGAGAGGTTTTCATTATTATTTTGAGAGAGAGCGAGATTTTGAGAGGTTTCCATTATTATTTTGAGAGAGAGCGAGATTATGAGAGAGATTATGAAAGAGAGCGATATTTTGAGAGAGAACGAGAATTTGAGAGAGAGCGAGATTTTGAGAGATTTCCATAATTTTCAGATAGAACGAGATTATGAGTGAGATTTTGAGAGAGAGTGAGCTTTTGAGAGCGAGAGCGAGATTTTGAGCAACAGTGAGATTTTGAGCAAGAGGGAGATAGCAAGATTTTGATATAGAGCGAGAGTACGCTCCAATTTTTGGGTCATCCGTACAAATGTCCCTTTTTTTTTTAATTATTACACATTGACCTTCTTCTTTCTTACTTACTTTTTTTTTTAATTTTCCCTTTTATAAAAACAATTTCTAAAAATATTTTATTATTTTATTTAAAGTCTAAAACGAAAAAATTAAAAAAAAAATAATCTCATAAAAATAAAAGAGAGAGAGCAAGATAGCGAGATTTTGATAGAGAGCGAGAATATACTTCAATTTTTGGATCATCCGTACAAATTTTTCTTTTTCTTTTCTTTTTTAATTATTACACATTGTCTTTCTTCCTTCTTTTTTTTTTTTTCTTTTATAAAAATAATTTCTAAAAATATTTTATTATTTTATTTAAACTCTAAAAAGAATAAATTAAAAAAAATATATCTCATAAAAATAAAAGAATGTAAATTAAATATCTCATTTATATAAAAATAATTACAAAAATCAATGTGTCCCACAAGGCGGACGTTGTCGATTTCGAGCTGGTTGTCGTCGTCGACTTCGAACTTGAGGTTGCTCGGGTTCTTCTTGATGTTGCTCTGGTACCTCATGCAGGGCGCTTCATTAATATAAATATTCATTATGCTCTCCACGACCCCGACCATGTCCATGCACGTATGAAGACGAAGGACCAGCCTCCTGAGTCATAATTGCCTAAACCAAATGCCTGACATCATCATCATCGACTAACATAATCAGTTTGACTCTGCGTCTGCATCATAGGGGCAACTCTTCCACATTATGTGCAACCCATCAAAACTCATCCTCTTCCCAAACAGGTCCTCTACGTCTAGGAGCTGGTGGATGAACAATAGGTATATCGTTACATATAATGAATTTCCTCCATATAGTTTTGGTTG
This sequence comes from Benincasa hispida, assembly GCF_009727055.1. Classification (NCBI taxonomy): domain Eukaryota; kingdom Viridiplantae; phylum Streptophyta; class Magnoliopsida; order Cucurbitales; family Cucurbitaceae; genus Benincasa; species Benincasa hispida. The sequence goes on along the minus strand of NC_052359.1, from coordinate 6,690,949 downwards.
CACTACATATAGCAAGAACCCGGTTCGGATCATTCACAACCTCACGGAGGTCTACTGTTGTTCGATCTCTGTGAATTATAAAACAATTAGACAATATTTAAAATAAATTTAAATTAAAAATAATTAGATAATATTCATTCATTTACAGATGACCCAGCTGCTCCCGAACGAGTCACGTAGCGCCTTGTATATTATTATTACCAATGAATATATTCTGGAGTGAAATCTGTGTCAAACTGTTCAAGAGAAACCCCCACTGCAATAAACGCTTGCACGATAGTGTCATTACACTACCAAATGTGCAACTTTTTCGGACCAATCTCCAGTCCTTATGTTAATATCATGCAGTATGGGTTCAGTATTACAAGGCGATGGGACATCCTGCTAAAAACTGAATTGTCTCATCACCCTGTCAGGAAGATGCCACTCACCAATGTTTGAAAAACATATGAGAGGACTCATTATCCGCCATATGTTTTGATCATTCATACAAAAATTAGGCAAAATATGCATAATAATTTTGTACGGCTCCCAAATAACCTGAAAAACAAAAATATTATATTAGAGAATATTAAAGACAAAATACAATAAAAACGTGTATAAAATAATCAATTTAGGTTAAGTGTAATTGTATCTGTTCAAGTTGAAGCATATCAAACATGTATCTATATTTGGCTGACTACATGTGTGGCTGTCCTAGTCACACAAAATTTCTCTCCACCTAAAATTTTTTAAATTGATAATTTAGAATTTAAATTAACTAGATCAGTGATATAAAAATTAAATTGATTAAAACAACATACCGAGAACCGTAGGCTCGTCCAACTAACTGAGCATCATTAATTATGTTGTAGCTGTGGAGCCATTGTTGGAAATCACTCCCAAGCCCATAGTTGCAAAAGTATGAGAGGCCCAACTATCTCTCGAACCTCAGGTTCTTGTTGCTTTGCATAAGCTGTCTATTACAACCATGCAAAGCATGTTCCATCCATGAAATACCGCCTCGCATTCATGGAGGTTAGCTAATAGTGGCAGGAACATCAAGTGAACAAAATGACTTGATTATCTTGAAAACAGACTTCCACCCATAATTTGTAGTATATATGCTCATGCCGATTTCCTCGTCTGCATCATCTGTGAGCTCACGAAATTATGTCCTAACCATATTAACTTAACCTCGATCTTTTAATCTTGTCGTAGGTGGGGTCGCACCAAGGTACAGTTGACAAACTTTTAACCAGTCATCGTACATCACTCCCGTACCAGCTCACCGTCAACAGATAACCCAACAACACTTCTATGTCTTTGTAGAGTGATAGTGCACCTCTCCAACAGACATATGAAATGTGTGCGTCTCGGGCCTCCATTCCTCAACCAAAAGCTGTGATCAGATGTCAGTTCAAACTGAATAAATTCCTAACGTTGGCAACCCCATAGAATCCAGATGTGCGCAGTAGCGTAGTATTCGAGGGTGGAGCGGGATAGTACGCTGGAAAACTGTCTCTAGATTGCTTGCAAGATATTTCTCCAGTAGTACGATCTCGCCATACAATAGATGATCGATGAATGGATTGGTCGTACAAAACATCGAGATCAACAGTCTTGGGTTTAAAGCCATGATCTGAAAAAAAATTATTTCTCAATTAAAAAAAATATTGTTTCTCGATTAGAAGAATAATGTACAACTTAATTAAAAGAATAATGTACAACTTAACTAGAAGAATAATGTACAACTTAATTAGAAAAATAATGTACAACTTAATTAGAAGAAATAATGTACAAGTTAATTAAAATAATAATGTACAACTTTTTTGTATTAATCATATTACCCTGTTTAATAACAAAAATCCCAAGCATTTGCTTGCCATTTCAAAAAAAAAAAAAAAAAAAAAAAAGAGACAAACATCAATTTTTTGTTATTATACTTTTTATAAGAAGTATATTAAAAAATATTAAATTTTTTAGTTTATAAACATAAACTTTTTAAGTTTTATAAACATTAAGTTTTTAAACATAACAATAAATTAAACTTTTTATAACTATTTTTAAACATAATAATAAATTAAACTTTTTATAACTATTTTTAAAAATAACAACAAATTAAACTTTTCAAATTAAAATAATAACAAAATTAAACTTAATCTTGCTTTCGCTCACAATCTTGCTCTCAATCTCGCTCTCTCTTACAATCTCACTTTTACAATCTCGCCTCTTTTTACAATCTTGCTCAGAATCTCGCTTCTCTTTACAATTCAAAATTCTATTATTGTTATTATTTTTTTCATTAATGATTATTAATGCTTTTTTTCTCTTTGGTCATGTATATAATATATATATATATATAATATATGGAAAGTAAATAAAGTGAAGATAATATGAGCGAGATCCTCAAGCATTTTCTTTAACAAACTGTCTTCCTAGCGATGCTCACGAGATTCAGCCCACATTTCTAGCGAGATTCCCTTCTAGAGCGAGATCTCCATCACAAAAATTAACGAGAATTCTTATGTATGTCGAAACTTCAACCCTCGACAACCCTAATATACATATTATTTCCAAGTTTTACTTTGTTTGTCAAGTTCTCAACTTCTATCTCTACATTAATCGAATTCTCAACCCTCGACTTCTAGCCTCAAACTCCCAAAACAACAATATTTCTCTAATAAGTTTCAAAACAACAATATTTCTCTAAAAAGTTTTGAAAACAACAATATTAATATTAAAGGTCCTCAACTCATCGCCTCTTTCTTCATGTATAAGGTATATTATATATATATAATATATATATTATATTATATATATATATATATATATATATATATATATATATAATATATATATATATAATATATATATATATATATATAAAAGAAACTGAGATAACAACGATGATATTGTTAAAAATATAGTCCATAGGAATGAGGATGATAAACTTTCACAATCATAATAAACACCAAATTGAACTAAATAAATAAACAAATTGAAACGAACTTAAAAATTAAAATTTGAAAATATCTTTTTTTTTAAAAAAAATCACGTTTGGTCCTTAAACTTTCATAAAAGTAATAACTTAGTTCATAAATTTTAGTGTGTAATAATTTAGTCTTTATACTTTCAATTTTGTAATAATTTAGACCCTAAACTTTAGTATGTAAAAATTTAATTCTTGTACTTTTAAATTTGTTACAATTTGGTTCCCAACGAAAACAAATTTATCAAAATTAGATGCCAAATTTTATTATTTATTATATATACTTTGTATTTTATAAAGTATCTAATTAATTTATTGGTTTATTTATGCAATAAATCTCATTAAATCTTAACACTAATTTTTAAAATAAGGACTAAATTGTTACAAATTTCAAAGTAGAAGAATTAAATTGTTACATAGTAAAGTTTAGGGACTAAATTGTTACAAAATTTCAAAAGTTGCGGGACTAAATCATTACGATCCAATGTTTAGGGACTAAATTGTTACTTTTACAGAAGTTTAGGGAAAAAAAAGTGATTTTTAACATTTTTTCTTCTCTTATACTTTTAGTATTGTTGTTAGATATTATACTAAATTCACTTTCACCCATCAGTCACTACAAGAAATCAAGCCTTCAGCGACAAATTAGTAGTGACTATTTCATAATTTTTGTCTCTACCTATGCGAAGAAACAATTATAAGTCGCAAAACTGCGACGATTAACACCAATCGTCGTAGTCGTTATGTGATGAAAATTTATATCATCGCACAATATTTACGACGACAACAAAATATGTTGTACCATGCGACGAAACTACATTTGAAGCAGGCTACTTTGCGACAAAATGGGCTTTAGTTGCAAATCCAATTAATTGGGTGGGAGTTTTGGCGCTTAAGGATTTTCGACGAAATTAGTTGTCGTCGAACATTGCGACGAAATAGTGATTAGTTGCAAGACTTTTTTTTTCCACCAATTTCATTCACTCGAAGGTTTCACTGTTCTTCTGAAGAAAAAGAATATGTTGCTCGTCTAGGGAGATTGTTCATCGTTCGTTCGCTGTTTTTTTTTTTTTTTTTTTGGATTAATCCTCTTCTATGTATTCCCTATATTCAACTCTAAATTTTTTTTTGTTTTAATTTTCTACCTCCTTCTTTGTCGTTCTGGGTCTTCCAATCCAATAGGTCATATTTTCAGATTATGCTTACGAAAACTACAACCTCAGTTTCCAAGGTTATAATTAGAAATTGAAATTTTAGTCTTCTTGGATTTAAGAAATTGAAAACTACAATATGTTGGTTTAGGTTTAATGAGTTGCTTACTAGCTTTTAGCCCCGTTTGCATTAGTTTGTTAATGTTTGAAATTCTAAAATTATCGACAAATGTTAAGTTAGGTGGGGTTCATTTAGGATTGAGGGTTTGGATGATATTTATGTTGTTAAATTTTGGCACTCATTTACTGTGTGTTGTTTTTTATATTGACTTTATGAAGACTTCAAGTAGGATATCATGTCTTACCTTGTTCTTTAGGCCTTAATCCAAAGTGTGGATTCTAGTAATCTAATATTATGCCTTTTTAACATTAGACGATTACTTGATTTGTACGATTCCTTCTAAGCTTAGTTTTATTTCTGGTTAAGCTCATTAAAAGTTTGTTGATCCTTACGTTGTGTTGAGTGTATTTAATTATTATTATTATTATGAAATGTTGAAAGTTATATATATTTTCACATATTTTTGTTTACTTTAAATAAGTTTATGATAAGTTTCCATAGGATGTGTTTTTTATAGGATAAATTATGGATAAAAGTTGGATAAAAGTACAAAATAGATTAACAAAGAATACATTCGTGGAATAAGATCATTTATTAGTTTAGCAGAGAAGCATGTCAATACGAGAGGGTTCACACGTTATTAATATAATGAAACAACCCCGGGATGTTAAATGTGATTTATACACATGGAAGAAGCGTTATACAAATGTGATTTCTTCGTGTCATTGCTTAATTCCATATAACTTGCCACCATGGAAGAACTTATAGAGAGTGAACATTGAGAAAAAGAAATAAATAGAGCTGTTGTGGAAGAAGCGTTACAAAGTCAACGTCAAGAATGCGAAAGGAGATTCAGTCAAATGAATGAATTTCTAGAAAGATTCACAGGAAGAAATTTTTCTTTATGTACATATTATTCAAATTAGTTTTAATAAGGGAAGGGGGCAATATGAATATATATATATATATATATATATATATATATATTTNGGAAGAATGTTTACCAGATATGTGTGATTAAGAAATATGTTTATAACCGTTATTATGTGATAACTATTGATCGAGTATTTCATTTTTTTTCCTTGTGAAAAAGTGGTTGGGGGAAAAGAGGAGAGAATTAATGTTTGACATTATGAATTTTTTGTGATAATTAGATTTGAAATTATGAGTTTGTAATAATTATGTTTTAGACCAACTTACAATTGATAATATAAAATGGATTAATCATTTTATGTAAATGATGAATTTGTTTATGTTTGATATCTAACTTTTGATATTGTTGAAAATATGTGAATTGTGTTTGAAAATAATTTGATATGTATCTAATTAGGTGTGCAAGACTAAACCGGAGCTTGTTGATGACAAATATTCAATCTTTGTAGATGACTACCTTTTGGACTTTTCTTTTCCTTAGATCACTAATTGTGAAGTTGTTGGTAGCAATATTTAAACTTTGTTGAAAAAGTATTTTTTGTTGCAGTGGATATGGTGGATTTTATAAACATACTTTGATATATAGTACAATTGAGTTGCACCACAATATATTTTTTTAAAAATATATTAAAATTTGCGACATAACTAAAACATCGCAAGATTATTACATCGAGAACATACACAGTAAACAATACAACAAACATATAGAAACTTAGTAAATGTCGCATGTTGTGACTTTTAGTAAACGTCGCATGTTGCGACTTCTTAATAAACGTCACATTTGGAGTGATATACTTGTAGACATTGCATATTGCGACGTTTTGTCAGTATCGTCACATGATGCAATGCTTTTTTTCAGCAAAAAAACATTCACCTAATGGCTTTTAGCGACGAACATGTGCGATGATATAAATTAGTCACTAAAACGTTTTTGCAACGAAATAATTTTTTTAGCGACAATTTTTTAAAGGTCAAATTTCTTGTAGTGAGCATAAGTTTTTTGGTCAATTGGGGATTTAAAATGGTATCATAGTAGATAGTTTAGGTAGGTCTAATTTCCATTTGTTTGGTCTTCTTTATATTTCAAGTCACAAGTGAAATAGAGTATTAAATAATTTATACATGACGTGTTTTCGATCAATTGGTGATTTAAACAGGTGATTCAGGGAGGTCTTGTATTCAATCTTCTGCATTGTTGTTTCCTTCCCAATTAATATTCATTTTTAACCATCAACTTAAGATTCGACATTTAAAAATGGTTCTATTTACAGTTTTTTACATTTGTAGTGGTTATACTTTTAAGTGTTTTAATTTAATCTCAATAAATTTTAAAGTTAGTCTCTAATTGTTAATTTATAATTAACATTTTCTTGATAAAGGAAACTATTAATACCGGTGAATTTTCTCCATATAAAATTTAAATTTTAAAAATGTAGTCAGATTATGTATGTCTTCTCTTAAATGAAAAATATTTAGATTTATTTTAAAATTATCTAGATTATTTTATCAAATTTGGATTAAGATTAACTTTAAGTTAACAATAAAAGTTATATTAAAGATTTAATAAAATGAACTAGAGTTTGAACAAGACCAAAACAGAATGTTGTACTTGTATTACATGTCTTATAAAAGATAATTGTTGTGATCTTTGAAATTATTCTATAACTCATAATCCACCCAATCAATACCTTTCTCAATCAATCCTTATGACATCAATGCTTATCTACATCTTCTTTCTAAAAAATTAAAAAAAAAAACTGAATTTTTATTTAATAAATCCCTAAATTTTTTTATTTTCTAATTAAATAGATCTCTTAACTTTTAATTTTAGATTTAATAGGGAGTTGATAAATTCAAAACTTTAAAAAATTAACTAACCTATTAGATATTATTTTTAATTTTATCTCTAATGAAATCATATACTTTTTCCTTCGTGTATAGTAGAACCCTGATTTAGAGAGGGAAAAAAAACTAAATTCGAAGGCTAAATTTATAGGTTTACAATTGAGGACTAAATAAACACAAACTTTGAAGTTCAAAAACTAAGTTAGTAATTTAGCTATCTAAATATGTCATAGATTTATTAAACATAAATTTGAAATTCTAACGATTAAGGTTAAAATCACTTTTTAGTCCCTAAACTTTCATAGAATTAATAATTTAATCCATAAACTTTGAGTTGTAATAATTTTATCCTTATACCTTGAAATTTATTATAAATTACGTCTTAAACTTTAGCATGTGACAATTTAGTCTCTATTGTGATTAAAAAAAAAAAACTCACCAAACTTAATTGTCAATTTTGATTATGTAACAACTTAGTATCCATAGTTTTATAAAAAAAAAAACTTGGTCCTTAATCATCTTATCAATCTACATTTGTATGAAATTTCATTAAATGTCAAAATAAGGATAACTCAACAATAATTGACGTGACCTTCATCCCTATAGTTTAGGAGTTCAATCCCACATCCAATTGTTTTACAAAAACTAAATAAATTTTATTAAATCTTAATAATATTTTTACATAAAAACTACCACAACTTTTGTTAGGGACAAAAGAAATATAAAAAACAACTTAAAGTACTGCGGCTATCAATATTTAGATTGAAATCCACCTACCGGAGTGATCTTTCAATCCATCAAATTCAATTAATGTCTTCGAACATGATTAGTAAGTTCGTAGTACATAGAATTATAATTGCCGTTAAAATAGGAGAATCACAACTAAACTAATACTTTTAATTTTTAGAAAAATTAAAATTTATTAAAATTTGGAAACTAAATCATTATAAATTTGATCCGAGTTTTTTTTCCTTTTTCTTTTTTTTAAGGTTAAAAGAAAAACTCAAGACTAAAATGGTAATTTAAGTTATATATTTAACCGAAAGGAAAAAGGAAAAGAGTGAATTAAAGGAACAATTTATGATGGTGGAGAGAGGTTGGATCTGGGGATGGGAAGATGCTACAGAATATTCCAGTGAGACAATAATATTTGCCCCCACAATCCGCCACCTTCTTCTCCTCCGCCCAATCATCTTCCTTCCTTTTCCAATTTTATTTTTTGAAATCTGATCGTTCGATTTCATTATCCATCGAATCCCTTCCATCCATCCTTATCCAATTCCATTCCCCCTTCCAATTTTGCCCTAAACTATGCTCTGATTCACTGATTCTGCTCCCCGCTCCCTTTTCCGCGTTCTTTCACTATGGCCACTCAGCTTCAGCCTCAACTTCCTCCTCCGCCGGACCAAAACCATCTCGAAAAACTCGACGTCTTCAAGATCAAAGGCAGAGACAAACAAGGCCGCCGCATTCTCCGCATCACCGGAAAATTCTTTCCAGGTTTCCCCGCTCTCTCTCATTTTTTTAGCCATTGAGTTTGAATGTGTTCGAGAAGCATCTGCATATTTACTTTTCTATTTTCTGATGCTGTTTTCTTGCTCTTTTCGTCGCGATCAAGTTGATATTCTATCGTCATAATCGGCGCGGGCTGTGGATTTGAATATTTTTCCGTAATCTGCTATAATTCGATTTTCTTGCTCTGCTTTGCTTCGATTTTACTTGCTCCGTTTGATCAATTTGATTTTCCGTGGAGAAGTATGCTCTGATTCTGTTTTCTTGCTCTGTTCGGTTTATGTTTTCTTGTTCGTTTCGATCGAATTGAATTTTCGTCGAGAGGCATCTGTGGATTTGTGTTACTATGCTCTGATTCTCTTGTCTTGTTCTTTTCATCGGAGAAATTGAAATCGAGTTTGTGCTTAGTTCCTGTATATTTTTACTGCTTAACTCCGATTCTAAGTTCTTGCTGTTTAGAGCGATGAGATTGAATTTTCGTTATCTGTTTTGAAAATCAGCGCGGATTGTGAGTTTGGATGTGCTGAAAAAGCATCTGGAGGAGAAGATCTTCCCTAGGCTTAAGAACAAGCGTTTTACGATCTTGTACTTTCATACCGGCGTTCAAAGGAGCCAAAATTTCCCCGGAATCGCCGCCCTCCGATCAATCTATGACGCAATTCCGGCCGCCGTCAAGGCTAATCTCGAAGCCGTGTATTTCGTTCACCCAGACCTCCAAGCCAGGCTCTTCCTCGCCACTCTCGGCCGCATTTTCTTCACCAGCGAGTACTATTTTCTAACCTCCCTTTTTCCTTCAATCATCTTCACTTTTTCTCCATATTTTTTAATATAGTAATAATTTTATTTCTCTTTTCAAAATTTTTATGAATATGTAAATTAAAACAATTTTTTTTGTTTTTTTTTCCGAATTTTAAAATAAGCTGAGTCTCACGATTTTAAGCATATTTTTAAAAATACTTTTTTAAAAAAAAAATTATATCCATATCTTATTTGTCAGATCTAATAATTCCCTTATTCGTTTACTATTTCTTTTTTTTGTTAGAATAATAGCATGAAATTATAAATTTATTTGATAGATTTCAATCTTCACTCAACTGATAATTTATTAAATGTTTTAATGAAAAATTACTTTGAAGATTACAAAACCTGTATTAAACCTTCCTTTTTATTTTAGTTTATATATATATCTTCATATGCATTATATGTTGAAAATAAATATTCCCAACCATATATATCAAATTGATAAAAACAAATATGTTATATAAGTTTAAATTATATTAAATTAATTATAAAGTAATAAATAATCGAATGTAATAAATAATCGTAAGAGCATTCTTGGAACTTTATGTAAATTTAAGACATTTTCGAGTAGAAATTCTACAAATAAATACAATTATTAAAAGATTCCTATATATCTATAAAAATAATATTGCTACAAAATAAATATTGTAATATAAAAATATCGGACATCTATAATTCCTAATATATATAATTACGAGCATCTAAGATTTCGATTATTTACATTCTCAAAAAATAAACGTCCCTCGATTAACCAAAAAACTCCTCATTTAATTCATTACTCTTAAAGTTTTAACACCTAACATTATCTATGAATTTAAAAAAGGGGTTAAACATTTAATAAAGTGAAAATGATGGAATTTAGAAGTATTTCAACGTAAAGAAAAAGTAGGAATAATCATTGATGATGTTATGTTGGTAATATTAATTTTATGGTTAATGAGTGGGGAATATTTGAATGTGGTAGGGTATATGGAAAGGTGAGGTACGTGAGTAGAATTGATCTGCTGTGGGAGCATGTACGGAGGAACGAGATCGAGGTTCCAGAATTCATATACGATCACGATGAAGATCTTGAGTACCGTCCGATGATGGACTATGGTCTCGAGAGTGATCATCCTAGGGTCTACGGTGCACCCTCGGTGGAATCCCATGTCTACTCCATGAGGTGCATTTCATAATTTGCTTTTTCTTTTTTCTTTTTTTTTTTTTTTCCTGAAAAAAGGGCCTTTGTTTAAGTGAGTGTGTTTGGATCTTTGGCCCTTTTTTTTGTTTTTTGTTTTAAGCACTAGACCAAGAAGTGCTTGTATATATTTGTGGTTGTATAAAACAAAGCTATTGGTATGCGTAACTGTATATAGCCTTTTAATGATAAATAATTCTAATATTTAGTTGTTTTAGATGTATTTTCTCTTAATTTAGGTACATCTCGGACAATTACACTTATCTTTGTGCATATTATCAAATTATCCATTAATAATTTGTCATTTTGTAAATTTTGCTTAATTTCTTTTTAGAATATTTTAATATTTTTCTTATGTGAGTGGTGAAAAGGAATGCATACAGATTAGTGCATCTTGAGATGCATCTAAGTATTGCCTTTTTTTTTCTTTTACAAATCAGTTTAAGTATTTGTCTATATTTTATATCTGTCAATTTTTACTCACATGAACTAAAAAATATGAGTTTACCTAAATAAAAAAATATACACAGCGCTTGAATGTAGCTTATTTATTTATCTATTTATTTATTATTATTTTGACAATAGGTAGAATGGGATGGTAAAACTATAATGATAATAAAAATTATTAATTATAAATTAATAGAAAATTTTATATGCAAAAAATACTAAATAAATTGAGTTGTATGGTGTATACTGCCTTAAAAAAATGAGTTAGTAGGATGAAAGTTAAGGGGAGGGTTAGAGCTCCATTAGCTTCTTTTTAAAAATGATATTGAGTACACTAGTATTAACACACAAAAAATATTGGTTGAAAAATACTTTGGATTCATGAACTTTTATGGAAGTAATAATTTTATTTTTCAGTTTTGATTGGTAATGAAGTCCCTATATTTTCAACTTAGTAGTAATTTAATTCGTATATTTTATAATTTGATTTAAATATTATTATGCTCTAAAGAAATTTCTTATACATGTACATCGTTAAATTGATAAGAAATCAAATTTATTTATAAACTATAAAGACTAAGTGGCTATGTAATAAAAATTGACACTCAGTTCAGATGAATTTTTCATGATAAGGATTAAATTGCGAGAAATTTAAAAGTTTAAGAAATAAATTGTTATTTTTATGAAAGTTAAGGGGCCAAAGGTGTTTTACCCCAAAAAATTATAAAGATAAAACCATAAGGTAAATGAAATAAGTAAGATACTTTTGTTGAAGGGAATCAAATTCCTAAGGAAGTGTGTGATCACCTAGCATTTTGAAAAGTGATTGTATAAAACATAAAAACAATGAACAAAATCTCAGAAAATTAGGATAAACATTCAAATAAGCCTAAGCATGCTCCTAATAAAGAATGAGAGAAGAAAAGAACTCACCCTTGAAGATTCCCCTTTCTTCACATTTTCCTCTCCTTTGGTCACGAACAAATTTGAACCTCTCAACGAACAAAGACACTAGCGCAAGAGCTTCCCGTTATGCTCTAGGATTCCAAGGAGCTAGATGTATAGACTCTAAGACCTTGGAAGAGGGAATGAAGGTAGAGAGAATGTCCTTGAGAGTAGAGTAGAGAATATGAGAGTGCATGCTAGGGCAACTTTTTCACAAAAAACCCCTACCCTAAATGGATTATAATGGTATATTTATAGCCTCTCCAAGTTTTCCACTTTCTATAATTTGTTAATTGATTAATTAACTATTAATTAATCAATTAACATATGAATTAAATAACTATATATATTAAATCATATTTAATATAGAGTTAATTAATTAACATAAATATCACATATTTACACTAGCCTTCATTCTTCTTTATTAGAATCAATTAACATATAAATTAAATAACTATATAAAAATTATATTTAATATAGAGTTAATTAATTACCATATAAATATTTATATTTAGATGCATACATCTCTCTTATACTATTATTTTATATGAATCCAATTCATATAAATATAATATTCGAATCTCATTCAAATATATCTTTTTTATATAGTTTAGATTATATATCATATTTATAATTAAGCATATTCTACAATATATCATAATACACTATATATTAATCATATTAATATAAAATTTCTTTAAGTAATTTGAACAATTCAAATCATTCATCGTTATTATCCTTAGTGAGCTAATAGAAGGCCTTATGGACCTACAAATTAGAAACTTCAATGATATGAGATTAATTAACAAAACTCTTTAATTAAATTAATTAATATTCATTAACTACCAGTCATTCCACTAAAGACCGATAGCTACGTCACACCCCCTTCCGAGTTTACCTCTTAACCGAAAAGGAGGCGTGAGGACAATAGATACCACTCTTTCATGACATCTATTGCCCACTCTACTAGTTCGTTTTTAAACAAATAAACTCGCAGCGGAAATTTTAAGAAAAACAACTGAAATATAACTTAGAAACCAATTTATACATTTTTAAATAAACTTTTACAACAGTAGTCCCACCCTAACTACAAACTTAATCTAGTAACAATCTCACTCATGGCAGACCTCAACTTCTCGCAGTAACCTGGACTCCTCTGCTACCTATAAGGAAGACATGAGAGAAGAACGTGAGCTTTTAAACCCAGTGAGTGGTCACAGTTTTACAAGTATTTTTCAACTTTTATACATATAAACATATCACAATACAAGGTTACTACACAAACCTCCATCTTGAATGAATCTGTTCTCAATCCTACCTACACACATGGTAGATAGTCAAAATGATTACTCATTTATAACTACCCATATCCTTATGTGCACATAGATCCCCTTCTTATGGGCTCAGAAGCTAAGCTCATCGGCCCTCTGACCATCCCATGCAAGGTTTCTCTCACAGACTCAGGAACTAGACCTCTTGGTCCCCTGACCATCCCTTGAGATTCTATCTTGAGTTCAGGAGCTAGGTCCCTTAACCCCTGACTATCCCGACCACATGTTCTCCTCGTGGTACTAATCATTCATTCATAACAATAGCATATAATTTAAAATATGTTAAAAAGACTTAAGTAAGAAACCACTCACCATGATTTATTCGGACTGTTCTCTCTTCCGAAGTTCACTTAGTTTCCTCTGGCCTCCTGTCGAACCCTATTTCAAATTCATTTTGAAGCTCAGATTTCTCATTATTCCAGACCTTATTTCGAGACGCTTCCTTCTACAAATATGTTTAGAAGTACTTTAACTTGTTTACTTTAAAATTTGCCTTGAAACTTCAACTCGAGACTTCTGAGTCTCAAATTTCCTCCACTTGACCCGATTGTCCCTTTTTCTGTGAATACCTCTCGGTTTCCTTCAATTTTGACAGCTCTTCACTTAGAATTTCCTTATAGCAACCCCCATACAAAAACTACATTCAATTTAAGAGACTGATTCAAGAATCACCTGATTTGCACGAGTAGTTTAAGAGAACTCCTCGTTTGAACTTGGTGTTGCTGTCTGCCCGCACAGCCTGAACAGTACTTGTGCCTTCTACCTTGATCAACGCAAGGATTTCCACTATCAACACAACCTACCTTCTAATTGACGTAAGGCTTCTTCCGACTTGCTCCCAAACTCTTTTTTAAGTGTTTCTTAAAGTGAATGTGTGTTGTGAGCTGAAGTAAAGACCTTGGTTGCTATTTATAGGCGTTCCAACTCTTCCCAGTGTTGAAACCTCCTGGTGGTTTCCATGCCTAAGTGTTCTTTACTTATGCTGCCAATGCAAACCTTTGCCACATCCAGCTTGAAGTGTCTGCACCACCTTCATCCAACGCAAACCCTTCAGCTTGCATGTCTTTTCATGCATCCACCTCAATTTGCATGAACTCTAAGACATCCCTTTGGTATCCACATGTTCGGATAAATTTATCAGCTCCATCTTGCTCTCTAAGTTTTCCTTATCATCGCATATCTCCTTCATGGCCGCATATTCTTTCGCACAACTTACCTTTCGTGCATACGTTCATTAAGATCACCGCATGTCCCTTATCGTATGCCACTTATACTAAACTTGACCTATGCACCTATGTTGTCCTTCCTAACCTCGAATGTCTTAGCGCATAATCAGTCGTAACGCATAGCACATCATCACCGCATGGCCAAGCTTTATTAATGCATGATCAGGCCCTTCAACGCATAACCAATCTCGGCCATAACTCTTAGCCAACAACTTCCATGCGCCCAACATGTTTCTCATGTCCCACCTAGTCTTATGCGTTCAACTAGCTTCTCAAGGCCAATGTTTAGTCCAAATGACCACATTCTCCTTCCCTTGCCCAGCCTTATGATTGGCGCATACCTCATAGACCATCATATAACACCTTCATCGCATGGTCCTTCAAGCCTTGCCATCACGTGAGCATCGCACAGCCTTGTCACACTTATTGCATAGCTTCAGCGCAGATTGTCTTGCTTCAGTGTGTAGTCCCAATGCACATCGTATGCCCATCGTCGCATAACTTATTGCACGCTGCCTAACTTCATCGCATAGCCCTAGCGCGCATCGAGTACCCAGTGCCTTGCGCTCATTGCCGCACACTGGTCAGTATGCATGCCCAGCCTCAATGCTCACCTTGTGCTCATCGTCTAGCACTCGTCGCTTATCGTCTAGTGCTTATCGTGTAGCCTCGCAAGTAGCTATGTGATCACCCTCGCGCAATGCCTCAAAGCCCAGCGCCCACACTTGCATGCAACTGAGCACTCACTCCCTACGCACAACGCCTTGCGCCAACGGTCTTGCTCGTGCGCATCCGCCAGCGCCTTGCTTATACTTGTTGCACGATAGCCCTTCCTCGTTGCACGATCATGCCAGTCTCTTGCTAACACATGGTCATTTTGACATGTCCCTCGCCTATGCTTGGACAACCCCTTCACACATCGTTCAGTCAACATGCATCCACCACTTAGCCAACAAGACACATTATTATTCGCCTAACCTCTGAATCCAAGACCAACACCTGCTAATGTCACACATTAACATCCCATGTGTTGGATCTACACCAGCACACAGTGGAAGAAATCAGGATCCATAAGCATTCTAATTCATTAATTTTGGTTGAAAAGAAACATGCTAAAAACAGAGTTTAATGGGTTTCATAAACATACCTTGGCTGAACCAACGAAATCTCCATTTCCAATTGTAAAATCCTGTGAATCCTTGTGTAGACCACCACAAGATCTTCCCTACTATTCTTTTAGTGCTCTAGATTGAGTTGTGGGACTCAATATAAGCTGGAATCAAAGGAAATATGGAGAAAACTCACTGAACAGAACCCATTGAAGAACACCTTTGTCATCCAAAATTTTTAGCAAAAATTCAGTCGGTTCTCTTGCCTTTCTTCACTCCAATCTCTTCAATATATTGTAGACTATCATGCAAAGAGATGTGTTGCATGGGATGCACTCATGCTTGGAGTAAATCAAACGAGAAAGTAGGTTTCTTGTAAGTTACTTTGAAGATGAACTTGAAAACCGTTTTAAAGTTCTGTGTGATTTTTCAATTTCAAAAACTCTATTTTTGATTTTAAAATAATATTTTATTTCTAAAAATAATAATTATTAAATTTACAAATTAATTACATAAAATTAATTTTCCAATAAAATTAATAAATAATTATTTCAACAATTTAAATAATTCTAATTAATTTAATATCCAATATTAAATTAATTTTTACACAAATTCATCTTCATATATTTAAATCATATTTAAATATATTTTCTCCAATTTTTTTTAATTCAAATTTGAACGTTTCAAATTAACTTATCACGCTATTCTAGAGCTAATCCATTTCCGAGTTAGTAGGGGGACCTCGTGGACCTATAGATCTTGGGCTCCAATGATCCGAGATTAATCGGCTAAACTTATTATACCGATCTAACCCCTATTCGTTAACTAATGGGTCACTCCACTAAAGCCCATAGTTGAACTCCCTTAACTGTAGATATATTATGTCCACTCGATATAACCATGATTAGTAAGTTAACCCTTCACAGGTTGTTCGTAATAACGGTTGGGTCAAATCTCTGTTTTACCCTCGAAATTATCTCTTGTTCCTTAACCCTAATGAACAATTGTTTTGTGATCCAATCACAAAATCGAGTCCCTCTCATGCCAAATGAGAGGGCGGGATCCTTTGTTCAAGCCCCAAAATCAACACTTAAAGAAACAACCTCTCTACTATCCCTAAAACGGGTAGGAGTGAATTCCTTCTTGCACCCTATGTCTCCAACTATCTATCCAGTCTTACCCCTGAAATGGCAGTCATATTAAGCCGGCGCTGTTGAGCCAACCATCACATATACAAATCTAAGGGCAATCCCGAATAAACAAAAGTTCATAGTTAGCTTAGGATTAAGGTCAAGTTACCTAGGTCATCGCTTTGAAATAGTCAGTCTTAAATAGTAAACAACGTTATAAAGTAAGAGTGACTCATTTTGTGGTCTGATCTTGTACAAACTCTTTTGCACAAGGACACCCCTACTTCTCATGTCCAACATGAACGAATTAGGATCACTTCGTTTGTAGCACTTTACAACTCCTTGTAACAACTACGTAGCAGGTTGTATCCAATAGTGTTACCAGAATAAGGTACACAATCTTATCTATGTACTATAGATCATTTTGACTATTTACTCGAACCTGATCCACGTTTATGTCTCCACATAAAGTTCAAGTACTCATCTAATAGTCAAGGGACTTTTAGGTTTATTGGATTTCTATTCAAGCAATAGATCTATTCAATAACACCTTTATTGAATTTTCAGAATAAGCTCCATTGTTTACATACCACGAGTTTTAGGACATAAAACCCAACAAACTACCACTTGGACTAAAACTCTAGTGGTAACTTATACATCCGATTATATAAGACTGAGTTCTGAGTTTTATAGAGAAATACAATAAATTAGGGCATCCCATACCCATCTTTTACCATTCCGGTATCTCTTATACCCGATAATTTCTCCCACTTGCCCTAGGTTATCGGTCATTCCTAGTCCTACTTAGGTAATTTCTTAAACACTTTAGCCGAGAGAATTATTGTAAACATTTTAGTATACAATAGGCTTTAAATAAAACTATAAGGGGATTGCATCTTAATCTCAATAATGGCCAGGAAGCACACTTTCCTCCCACTACATTGAGGTACTCTCAACTCTTTGAGCAAGATGCATCTGACCTATCTCAACAACTCTTCGTTAACGGTCAGATCTAGAAATCTTTAAACTTTCTATACTTTGATCTAGCCATTTAGATATCTGAACATCTACAAATGGCTTTTAACAATTTTATTCTCAACAGAGGTTGCTAGAACAAACATAATTTTTGAAAATGAACAGTTCATTTTAACACAAAAATATATACAATTTGTTCTATACAAGTTTTAACTATTAAAACAAGTAGCAACTTCTCCCACTAAATGAGTTAAGCAAATGGTCCCAGGGTCAAGTTAGCCTAGTTACCTTTTCTCTACTCTCTTCTCGACAAGATATTGAGGGTAGTGTCTTCTCCAGTGCCCTTCATCGTTGCAATGGAAACATTTCCCTTTGCAGCGCTATCCTTGCCTTTCAATCCAGTAGGCTTCTTCTTCTCTTTCCCTTTGCCTTTCTTCACAAGAATACTCTTACTCTTTGAAGAGGAAGCAACTTCAGGCTTGGAGGACATTCCTCACTTCTCGGTAGTAGTAACATTTACTTATGGCACCAACCCTTTGTTCTTAACATTGTCTGGTAAGTCTGTAGCTCATTCAGCAGAGTAGTCAAATTTTATTCATAAATGCATTCAAAATTGCAGAAAACTCTTCAGAAGAGATTCTAGAACAAAACAACTTGACTTCTCTCATCTATGATAGCACCGTTTACTTCTGTCATATGAAAGTGGACCATCATGTCAAGGACATATTGATAAACATAGGTTCCCACTTTGATACAACTGTTGTAAACGTACTTAATGGCATCCCTTACAGAGATTCCATAATCTCTTTGGCAGTACTCATATCCTCTTGCTTGTTTTGTCAACACATCAGATAAGCTGACAAGGATATAAGCACAGACTATATCATTAGCCTTAACCCATCTGTCATATATATCCCGAACATTTCGGTTTGTGTTAAAGCTAGGAATGGGAGGACAGTCCTCAGTTAAGACAAATTGCAAATTTTCTATCACAAGTATTTTGTTCAAATTTGATTTCTAATTCACATAATTATCCCCAATAAATTTATCTGACGCCAACACTTGTATTAATGAATTTGTTATTCTGAAATTTTATATCCAATCAAGTTTTAGCAATTTTAACAATTTACCCAAGATTATTCTTTTGCAACGATACTACATCAAGACATTCTTGACTAAATACTACCTCTAGAATAAATCATATTCCAATAATCATTTAGGTACCGCTTTTGGTAAGACATTATTAACACTTAATAATTCTGTAAGTGTAGACCCGTCATTTTCGGATCTTATAGAATGGTATAAGTATCACTTCGAAATGGAAAAAAATACCTAAAACGGAACTATAAACCCTATTCATTTTACTGAAGCATGGGTTGTTCCGAATCCTATGTTACAACCCTCCGTGGGGATAGCCGTCGTTAAACGACTAGCAAAAGGCCGCTTAAAGCTAACCAGCAGGCGCAACATAGGAATCTCACGGTTCAAACTAATGGAGGAGACCGCAGGATATGTTAACACATTTCCTTCACCCACTTACTATAAACTACTTCCTCCGTTCACCTTGGTATTGACTCATACAAAACACTTTCCGAAGGGAGGTCACTTTCAGGGTGACACGAAGCGTCATATGAATCTCATAGTGTGAACTATATGGAGACATGGCAGTTGAAATCATACATTTGCTCTCTGATCAAACAACTTCTCCTTATTCACCCGAATCTAAATTTAAGCTAAAAAATACTTTCCGAAGGGAGGTCACTTCCAGAGTGACATGAAGTACCGCTTAAATCTTAGGGACACGAGAGCTAAGAATAACATACCGTGTAGGTTATTAATCTCCCGCCGAAGTTTTCTAATAACTCTATCATATAAAAGTTATTCACTACCACTGAAGTGTTCTAATTTTTAGGTAACCTTGTACTTAGGTTGTTTTCCGGCTAAATAAAAATAACCCTAAGTCTATGTGGTTTATCCATGTATAACTCTTATAAATGGACTTAAACCTACGATGTCTAGGTGATAAACCCTTTTATTACCTCACATTGCTCACAAATACTCATAAAACTGGTTACCAATACTTAATTATTCGGCCATAATCCCCAGGTAAGAAATGTTCCGTAGACCGTCAACTTAAATACCCCCAACCTTCGACAAGATTATATACCGGTTGAGTTTGTAACTCTATTTTTACAAGTTTAACGACCTATTTTAACTAATTAAAACAAGTGGTTAACCTACGTGAACATGCAGCTGTTCTTCGTTATGGATTTTAAATATCTAACCCAATTTTATAACAACTTATAAAACTTTAGACATGCTAAACATCCACAACATACAGGCATTTAATATCTAATATAACACTTATATTAAATACAAGAAAGCCTAACATGTATACTATATATTATAACCAATTATAACATACTTTCAATGCATATTGCATGTTTCCTATGGTGGGATTTTAAATCTAAATGGCATACTATATGCACGTACAAGATTTATTTAATTATAAGATATATCCAATGCATAAATAATTAAACACGTACTGATATGGTTTTAGTTTTGGCAAAAAATAAGCAAACAAAAGCCTAACTATTACAAAAACAGCTTCAACACTGCTTGAACCGCTTGAACCGGACCAACAAAGACTGAACCGGACCAACCACAAACCATTTGAAGCTGAACCGGACCAAACCTCAAGAGAACCAATCGAGCTGGCTTCTCTTGCTCTCGCTCAAAATCTTGCCAAGTCTGATCGTTTAGCATTGACGACAATCGTCATGCAATTGGCTTGATCGTTTAGCGCTTGCTTTATCGTTTAACAACCAACGCATATCGTTTAACAAAGCTACACGATCGTATAGTGTTCGCCTTCTATCGTATAGTGTCATCGTCTAGCGCCGGAGGATGCTACACGATCACTTAGNCCTTCTATCGTATAGTGTCATCGTCTAGCGCCGGAGGATGCTACACGATCACTTAGTATCAAACACTATCGCATAGCTCCATCGTTTAGCACAGCGTCTTGATCGTTTAGCGTGCGCACGAGGTAAGTAATCGCCTAGTGCTATCGCATAGCAATCGACGCATCGCTTAGCTGCACTCATAGGTAAACGATCGTATAAGCGATTGCTCAGTGCCATCGCATAGCTCTTCGTCGCATCACTTAGCTCCCACCTGAAGCTACACGATCGTGTAGTGCCATTGCATAGCAAAACAATGCATCGTTTAGCTTCCAAGGTAGAAGATCGTCTAGCGCACAATACCTAAACGATTAACGCCCAAAACTACACGATCGTTTAGCTTTTCCTTCATATCGTCTAACGTAGGAAGCTAAACGGTCGTTTAGCTACTGAAGTTTAAAGCTGATATGAACAAAGGCTAATCGTTTGGAATCTGCAACTTGGCCCCGTCGCTTGTTTCTTCGAATTATAGCTTAATATCAACTCTAATGACTCAAAATAAATTACAGACTCTTGGGAAGACATTAAAGCTCATCAAGCAAGAGCCAATTACAAATTTAAATGGGAAATCAAAGAGAAATTAAAGGCAAAAACTCCGAAAACCATGTCATTACAGCAGTTTCATATTTTCATACAAAACACCCACCAAACCAGAATTAATCCGAATTGAATGCTTATAAGATGCTCTGATATCAATTGTTGGATCTACACCAGCACGCAACGAAAGAAATCAGGATCCATAAGCATTGTAATTCATTAATTTTGGTTGAAAAGAAACATGCTAAAAACAGAGTTTAATGGGTTTCATAAACATACCTTGGACGAACCAACGAAATCTCCATTTCCAGCTGCAAAATCTTTCGAATCCTTGTGTAGACCATCACAAGATCTTCTCTACTATTCTCTTGGTACTCTAGATTGAGTTGTGAGACTCAAAATAAGCTAGAATCAAAGGGAATATAGAGAAAACTCACTGAACAGAACCCATTGAAGAACACCTTCTTCATCCAAAAAGCAAAAATTCAGTCGGTTCTCTAGCCTTTCTTCACTCTAATCTCTTCAATATATTGTAGATTATCATACAAAGAGATGTGCTGCATGGGATGCAGCTCATGCTTAGAGTAAATCAAAGGAGAAAGCGGGTTCCTTGTAAGCTACTTTGAAGATGAACTTGAAAACCCATTTTCAAGTTTTGTGTGATTTTTCAATTTCCAAAAATCTATTTTTGATTTTAAAATCATATTTTATTTCTAAAAATAAAAATTTATTAATTTTACAAATTAATTTTTCAATAAAATTAATAAATAATTATTTCAACAATTTAAATAATTTTAAATAATTTAATATGCAATATTAAATTAATTTTTACACATTCATCTTCATATAGTTAAATCATATTTAAATATATTTTCTCCAATTTCCGTTTGATTCTAATTTTAACTTTTCAAATTAATTTATCACGCTACTCTAGAGCTAATCCATTTCCAAGCTAGTAGGGGGACCTCATGGACCTACGGATCATGGGTTCCAACGATCCGAGATTAAACTCATTAGACCGATATAACCCCCATTCGTTAACTAATGGGTCACTCCACTAAAGCCTATAGTTGAACTCCCCTCACTATAGATATATTATGTCCACTCGATATAACCATGATTAGTAAGTTAACCTTTCATAGGTTGTTCGCAATAACGGCTGGGTCAAATCTCTGTTTTACCCTCGAAATTACCTCTTGTTCCTTAAGTCCCCACTGATCCCCTAATAAACAATTGTTTTGTGATTTAATCACAAAACCGAGTCCCTTTCATGCCAAATGAGAGAGCGAGATCCCTTGTTCAAACTCCAGAATCAACACTTAAGGGAACAACCTCTCTACTATCCCTAAAGCGGGTAGGAGTGAATTCCCTCTTGCACCCTATGTCCCTAGCTATCTATCTAGTCTTACCCCTAAAATGGCAATCATATTGAGTCGGTGCTATTGAGCCAATTCTCACCTATGCAAATCTAAGGGCAATCTCAGATAAACAGGAGTTCATAGTTAGCTTAGGATTAAGGTCAAGTTACCTAGGTCATCGCTTTGAAATAGTCAGTCTTAAACAGTAAACAACATTATAAAGTAAGAGTGTCTCATTTCGTGGTCCGATCTTGTACAAACTCTTTTGCACAAGGACACCCCCACTCCTCATGTCCAACATGAATGAATTAGGATCACTTCGTTTATAGCACTTTACAATTCCTTGTAACAACTACAGAGCAGACCATATCCAAAGTGTTACCAGAATAAGGTACCCAACTTTATCCATATACTATAGATCATTTTAACTATTTACTCGAACCTGATCCACGTTTATGTCTCCACATAAAGTTCAAGTACTCATCCAATAGTCAAGGGACTTTTAGGTTTATTGGATTTCTATTCAAGCAATAGATCTACTCAATAACACTTTTATTGAATTTTCAGAATAAGCTCCATTGTTTACATACCACGAGTTTTAGGACATAAAACCCAATACCATGGATTGGCCTCACATCAATGAATAGTTGATCTTTGGGTTCAACACAAACTCACACATCCTTTACAAGTCTTAGTCGCTACATACACAAAACCCCATGCGTCCAAGCTTCCTAACACCAACGCATACTTTGCACTTAGCAATTTTGCCACTATACTTAATTTTCCTCTCCAATGCATAGTTTAGCAAAGTTCCCCCTTCAAACTTGCACTCCAAGCTACTTCCTATATCTTAAGTATCCTTAATAAGGTGAGGGGTGTCACAACTACACTCTTCGTACTGTAGATATATTTCTGTGTCCATGGATATAACCAACCAACAGTGAGTTGGCCCTTCACAAATTGCTCATAACTACAGTTGGATCAAATTACCGTTTTACCCCTGTTGTTACATCTAAGTTCTTAAGTACCATTGATTCTTCTAATGAACAAACAGTTCATAGTCCAACTACAAACTAATACCTCTCGTGTAGCGAGAGGTTGAGGCCTCATTATTCAAGACTCGGAATTAGCTATTAAGGGAGCAATTTATCTACTTTTCCTAAAGTCGAGAAGGAGTGAATTCCTTATTGTGTAGTTGTATTCCTAGCTCCCTACTCGGACAAATCCCCAAAATGGTAGACTTGTTGAGTCGGCTAACATGATCACCACTCTCACCCATACAAATCAAAGGATTTCCCTCATAACAGGAGTTCACAACTCACTCAGGATTAAGGTCAAGTCACCATGGTCATCCGGGTGAAATGTAAGTCTCTTCTAGCAACGGTGTTATATAGAGAGACTATTCATTTCGTGGTCTCGTCTTATACAAACTCTTTGTATAGAATACCCCACTCACATATCTCCACATAAATGATCATGATCAAATCATTTGTGGTACTTTACAACAATTGTAACAACTATAAAGCGGGTCGTATTCGTAGTGTCACCAGAATAAGATACACAGCCTTATCCATCGACTACAGATCGTTTAGGTTATCACTTAAACATGATCCACCTGTATGTGGTCTCCACATACATGTTAAGTTACAAATGATAACCTTGGATCTTAGTTTATTGTATTGAATTAATGCAGTCGAAATGTTAATAAAATACTTCTTACTTTATTAAATATATAATCTTTTTGTGACAAACTATAAAATATATGAGATTTAGGACACAAAATCTAACATTTGCAATATTACAAAATTTTCAAAGTAGTGTTACGAGTGACATGACTTTTTAGTACATCCTTCTTGTTGTGTTGTTGGATTGAATATATTACTTCATTTTTATTGGTAACGATCTATTTAATAATTTTGCTATCCCTTCAATGATTTAAACGGTATTATCATTAGATAATAAATAATAAAACGATAATGTTGATAATGTTTTTTTTAAATGAAGTCATGATCATTACTATAATATGATGATTACCGTAATGTGATGATCTATTCAAAAATAATTAAAATTGTTACATTATCAAACTTTTAATTAAAATTTAAAATAAACATATATATTATTTATTTATTACATGCTAAAAAATTAACTGATTCTAAGATTTTTATTGTGCTTTTACTAGTATATAACAAACTGAAACATCATCAACGCTACAAATAGTCACCAACACAATCACTATACAAATTAGTAGGTTTGCTAGATTACTTGTTAATGTAATGAAAAAAGAAATAAAAAATTTAGGATAAAAATTGATTCGACAAACATACTATATTCAACAAAGATGAGAAGCTTTAAGCAACCATGTGAGGAAGCTCTGGCCGTCTTTAGAGATTATTGTATCCAAAACCGTTTTTGTCCTACTCAATTTTGCTCTTTTGCTTATATTATCACCCGTTAAAATTATAAAACTATTCAAAATTCGATTTTATCATCTATTAAATTTTGTTGCTAACAAGAATATAACCTACATGAATTTATATTATCGATAAATTTGAAATTCAATCCCTTGCTCTCGTTAAGAAAAAAACGAAGATCTATTTGAAAGATTGATGTGCTAGATTAATGAAATTTTGGAAGCACATAAATAATTAAAAGCACATGAACGTTTTTAAATTTGCACAAAACTTTTTAATATTTACTAAGAACAATGGATTTAATAATACACAAAACCAAAATCCAATGGCGAGTTATCCTTCAAAATTTGGGTGCCTTTCAGAATTTTGGAAAAGGGGTAAAACAGTAAATTCATGCTATTGAGAAATCAAATTCAAGAGACAAGCTCTTGTTCTGATCATCTGCCTGAAAATCGCATTCAACCCATTCTCAAACCCTTCCATCGCGATCTCTAATCCTTCTAAGCTTCTTCGCGCCGATTGCAGTTTATCGCCGCCGACGCCATCGCCGACAGCCTCCAATGCGGCATCCACATCCCCCAATTCATCGCCGATTTGGTCGTGTTCTTCGCATGCTATCTCTCCTTTTCGCATCAGAACCTTTGAAACTAATGCCCACCGATTCGGCTTCCATTTGGCCGATTGAGACGCGACGAACGATAAGAGGGAGGTGACAATGGAAATGGTAACGAAACAGGATTCTTTTAGGGCTCGAATCACAGCATAGAGATGGAGATCTTGATTCATCAGATGAGTCGATCCGATTTTCTCGTTCATTTGCTTGGTTGATGAGATCAATTTCAGTGCCTCTTTCTTCGTCTTCTTTCTCAGGTGATTGTAATTAACGATGGCGTTTCTGATGCTTGAATCTCCTTTTCTTCTACGAAGAGCGGATTGCAGAGCTTGAGCTTGTTCTTGTATTTGTAATATCATGTCTCTTGTCTTCCCGCAGGTGTCTAAAAGCTTCATGAATCCATCGACCAATTCGTCCACCCATTTTCGGTTTTGGTGTCTCGATAAGAGCTGTTTGGTGGATGCCATTTGGAGAAGCTCATCCATGGAAGCGTATAGATCGTCCAGTCCCAACAGGCCGTTGCAGATTGATTTGGAGGTTGAAGGAGATGAGTTCTCCAATGGCTTCAACTTGCTCAGTTGCTCTTCGATTCTTAGAGTGGTGGGATGGGATCTAGAAGGTAAGCTGATTGATCGTAAATTGTAACGAGCAGCCATTGTTGGTTGCTATGGAAAGCTTAATTTTGAGAAATCTGCTGAGTTTGATGATGTTAAACTCTATGAATCTGTTTATATATGGGCACATTGCAGGGAAGTTAAGAGGGAGGAGACATCAAGCGTTGGTTTCAATGAATGCAGGTTGGCAGCGGAGAAATAGCCGGCGGGAGTGTCCTTGTTTGCCCAAAAAACTGAGAAAGGTCAGCTCATATCTTGCTTTGAATTGTCTCCTTGTTCGGAATATAAAATTGAAGCTGCACAAATCTCACGTTTGTAGTGCAAATGCAATGCATATGCTTAAGCTTTTTTAATATTAAAAATGAAAAGGAAACAAAAATTTAATGTTAAATTTTGTTTGCTTTCTCTTGAATCTTGTCGCAATTTGAAAGGTGGGGCAAAGGATTGACACCCATGTTTCATATAACCATGACAAGTGCTGATAGATTCTACTTAGAAATGGCATGTGGTTTAGTGGAGTGGAAGGGGTATTATCTTGTGAGTGTCTAATTCATTTTTGCCCTTGCAAAATCAATGGGATGTGATAGAATTTGAAGTCTTAAATGATTTTATTATTCTCATTGAGCTACCTGCTTTAGATTTCATTCGAGAGTTCAACAGTATTTTTCTCTCTCTGTATATAGAAAGGTTTAAATCTTATTCTGCTCAAATCTGTGTTTCTTTCACTTTAGTCCCATCTTTTCAACAATCGATCTATTTTTTTAGTCTTGGGTATGTCTCTTGTTCATATATTCAATGAGTATGATCAGTTGGACCAATATTTAAATCCAAATGGATCTAGATTATAATTATTAGCAAGCAAGGACTAAAATAATTGTTTATGCAAAGCTTAAAGAGCAAATGAAATACTTAATAAGTTTGGAGACCAAAATATAATATTTCAAAGTCTGGAGGTCAAAACAAAATAAATATAGAAGTTCGTGACCGGAAATATAATACTTTCGAGGGGTTTTTTGGATTTCAAGAGTTCTCTCTCTCTCCTTATGAAATGAAAATTTTGAATAAAAGTTATTTTTTTAGTAGAAAAAACATTATTAGGAATAGAACATTTAAGACTTTCATTTCCCACATCGCACATCGCGGATGCAAGCCATACTTAAGAGTGCCATACTTTCATTTAAACATTGAAATATTTGAGATCATTTAAACACTCTTGTGAACATGCCATACTTTCATTTCCCACATTGCGGATACAAGCAGGAGGCAAGGGTGCTGCTTAATTTCTTTGGATCAAATTGCACGAAAAAAGATGGAAGGAGAGAATCTTGGAGGCAAAGAAGAGACAGAAACAGAATATTAAAAAGGGGAGGTCACGTACATTGCAGAACACTGAACTTGTACATTGAAAACAAATGGATAGAAGAAGAAGACAAGGCCTTCAAGGATCCATCATGTGACCGTACAGTTCAAAAGGTACGCATTATATTACAGAAACAACTATTAAGGCTTCCTTAGACTGAATTTATATTCAAATCTTCACAATACCCTTTATTTTTTTTTTATTTCAAAGAAAGCTGATAACATGTAGAAATACAAATTATTTATACTGTTTTATTTAATATTGCGGCTAAAAGAAAGAAAAGTTGCATCGAAAGTATAGAAATTGGCTAAGAAATGCGAAAATTATAAATTGTCGTCAATACACCCACTAACACTATTGCGATGGTAGAATAAAATGTTTCAAGTCTATTTTGCAGGAAATCAAGTCACCGCATGCGTTCATGGCTCAAAGATAAAATGAAACGCATCTACGTCGCATTGCGCCCGTCATTCAAGAATGGAGAGATGATCAACGCAATGACGACGCATGCGACAATCGATAAAGAGCTTTGCGATCAACGCAATTTCAACCGCATGTGGTAATAAAACACAACACCGCATGCGGGCAAACGATCGAAGATGTAAAGAGCAACGCAATTGCGGAGGATTCAGATGCGTGTACAGCTGTCAGTTGTGCATTTTTAACGGGATTGATTGCGTAACAAAAGGAATATCACTCTACCATTTCAGGAATTGCCTTAACAATAAAGTGGGGACCACAATGCAAAGAAGTCAAAGCTTCGCCTATAAATAGTTTATGCAATTCCATTGAAAGTATATAAGAATATTCGATACGGGAGACTTGAATACTGATCTGAGAGAGAGACTGGTTCAACGACTCATCAGAAGTAGATCTAGGAAGAATAAGAGACAGGTTGAGAGGTGAGTCTCCGAGCAAAGAATTCTTTCATACCCGCCGTTGAAGCGTCTATACGAAAGTCATTCTCCAGACGAGCAAGCCTGAGAGGGGAAGCCTCTTCTTCATCCATTCCACATGCCGGCAAGCAAATCTCCGTCCAGATCTGTGTCAAGACGTGACACTCTTATGTTATTTTGTTTCCATCTCGTTTTCATCATTCGTACTCATCTTCTTTACTCTATCATTCACACCATGTATCAGACGCTTAATTTTAGTATTAATTGTTATGATCATTTTCATTATCATCTATCTGTCTATTTCCATCCATCCATGATTGTTCTTCATGATGTTTTCTTAATTCCCTGGGTAATTAATAAGAATTAAGCAAGTAAATTAATCTATGTTAAGGAAATAATTACGTTTAGCTAAAGCATGCTAGACGGCATTTTCACTTGTGAGAGCAAAAGTGAAGATGTCATTCTGCTTATCGAGAGGGTTGGAAGAATGCGTTAACTAAAGCGAGAAGTACTACCTTGCGTTCATCCCTATTTCACTATAGAGATATGGGAACGCGGCCGATCACCGAGAGGTGTATGTCAAGGGAAAGTGGGAACCTTAGTACCTTAGTTACATCTTTAACGCAGTTAACAAACTTGCGATGTTTTTACTAATTATTCTTTCTATTTTTGATTCATACATAAATACTTGCCATTGCATACCACGATCCTTTGTATAACTTCATAGTCAATCTCGAACTCAGTATCATGTAACTTGTATCATGTTAGTTTAGGATTTACCTTTTAACACACTTATTTTATCAACGCAATTTATGTTTATCGCAATTTAAATTCATGTACAAACCAAACCTTTCATTAATTGTAAAACTGGTCGCATATATCACAAAAGTAACACATTAACGAAAACAATCCATGTGTTCGACCTCGGATTACTCTGAGAAACTTGCATTGGAATTATACTTGGTTTCAGCGCATGTAAACTTGTGACAACGCATCACTCCATAGCATACTACAAGCATATAGTTAACAATGCATATATCTAGAAGTAGTAATGCGTAACACAACATCCACATTCCATTTTCATCTTTGCATCATCAAGTTTATGGCAACATGAACTTGTTGTTCATTCATCCATATTCATATTTGTTCGCATGCTGTAAGTAAGAGACACATTTCAGCGTACAAGTTTATGGCACCGTTGCCAGGGACATGAGCTTGTAGTACATTATCTATCATCACAGTGCATGCATAACAAGGAATCTAATTTTACCGTTACAAGTTTATGGTGCCATTGCCGGGGATTGGTAACGGTTAGTGCTGAGTACTTTTGTGGTATGTGCAGGACAGATTTCTTTGTACTGGCTGTTTATCGCGAAGAGCAGTCCGACGGTTTATTAGTACTGGAATTGATCCAAAAATTCTAAGCTGACCTAGAGATCAGGTATATTTTTCGCGCAGGAGCACATCAGAAGCAGACTAAGCGCCGGAATTTTAAGACCTACGGTTGCGGAGAATGCAAGGTTTGAGAACTGTGCAACGAATTCTCCATACTTGGTGTGACTCCCAAAGGAATTAGATTACATCTCTTCCCGTACACATTGCAGGATGAGGCAATGAGGTGAACAATGTCCTTGATGGCATTGTACAGGCAAGCTTGACCGCCTGCAGAGGTGAGGATTGCGATAATCAGGTAAGAGATTTCTTTCAATCAACATCTCTAAAATCTATGTTTAAATGCTTTCTTTATTGCTTTATGCATGACGTCATTTATTGCTTTCTTAAACCAGTTTTTATTGCTTTATGAATTTACTTCTCATTTAATTCACTTGCGTCAATTTCAGTGCTTTGTTTAATTTCCTTACTTTTCTGTATTAATTGCGTTATCCTTAATTGTGGTGAATGATTGTTTAAAAGAAAGTAAATATCGCAAAGTCTTCCCGACTTGCGTTATTGATGAATTAATATATATATATATATATATATATGTAAAATTTGGTATGCAACGCGATGATGGGTGCATCTCGTGACAACACGATACACTTTGCGTCCATCCGACCCAAATACATTGCGTTGAGGGATGTGTTGCGCTCGTATGTATTGTTAGCCCGTCCTTAGCGAAAACGCACTATGTTGAGGTAGTGTTGCACTGGTAGAAGTACTGTGCGTCCGTCCTCCAGAAATGTGTTGAGTTAAGGGGTGTGTTGCGATGATACATGCGTGTTGCCCATCCTCTGCAAATATGTATTTGTGTTAATGGAAGCGTGGTGTTAATTTTTAATCGTGCACCCGTTTGAATCAAATACAAACGACAACTTCATTCATTGTTTTTCTATGTGTAGAAGCTAATTATTTGATTTTTTGTACATGCTAAAATTTTGTATTGCGTTATTTGTATTTCATTGTATACTTAGTTAATTTTTAATTCAACTGAGTAGCTATTCTTTACCTATGCCTTCGCCTCTTCTTTATCATCCTTTGTCATTATTTGCGATATTCTTTATCTTCTATCTTGCGTTATTCATTGCGCTTCCATGATGAGTTATATGCATACACTTAGTAACATTTCCCACACTTTGTATTTTCTGACTAACACTTAGTTAATTCGTAGCTATAGCACTGCTTTACCTTTTATCCTTCAAAATTCTGCTTAAACTTTCTTTTCGAAATTTTGTCTAAGTGTTTTTCTATTCTGTCCAAAACAACGCAATGAAGACCTTATGCATCTCTAAATTTGGGGGTGGAGAAGGTATGAGCAGATGAGATCAAGTGATGCGGTCATTAAGAAAATGCGTTCATTACCATCATTATAAAAAAAAATGTTCGAAAATAAAATTTGTTTTCATACAAAACTCCAATGTCAGCGCAAGGGAAATTTCAAAAACAATCCGAACCTGATAAAAATTAAATTGTGAAAGGAACCTGCTCGTAGTTGGATGTTCGCATGACACCCGTGGGAGCAAGCCAAAACGAAAGTGGGTTTCCAAGAACGATGAAATATGGAAAAAAAAGAAAAAAAGAAGAAGAAGAAAAATAAAAAGAATATAAAAGACAACTCCTCTGACCAGCAAAAGTTATACTTAGCTGAGTTAAAGTTGAGATTTGCACACAACCGTAGTTGGATGTTCGCATGACACCCGTGGGAACAAGCCAAAACGAAGGTTGTAACCATGATCAACAGTCTCTAAATAAAATAATGCAACCCGACTACCGCATTCAAGTCATACCAAGTTGTTTTTTCAAGAAGAGGTAAACATTCTTTTTAAAACTAGAAAAACATTTTTGAGCAGAAATTTGTTGTTTAGAAGAATAAAGTAGGGCTTTGTTATGAATTATCAAGGATAGAAGAAAATTGCGTTGTTAAGTAATGTTGCCTAGGTGGAGCATTCGGAGCAACCAATCGACCTACAATTTAGGATAGGAATTTAGCAATATTGCCTTAGTAGAAGAGATGCTTGAGGACAAACATATATCTAAATTTGGGGATGTGATAACTTGTAGAAATACAAGTTATTTATACTGTTTTATTTAGATATTACGGCTAAGAGAAAGAAAAGTTGCGTCGAAAGTATAGAAATTGGCTAAGAAATGCGAGAATTATAACACCCACTAACACCATTGCGATGGTAGAATAGAATGTTTTAAGTCTGTTTTGCAGGAAATCAAGTCACCACAGCATTCATGGCTCAAAGATAAAATGAACAACGCATCTACGTCGCATTGCGCCCGTCAATCAAGAATGGAGAGACGATCAACGCAATGACGGCGCATGCGACAATCGATCAAGAGCTTTGTGATCAACGCAATTTCAACCGCATGCAGTAATAAAAAACAACACCGCATGCTGGCAAACGATCAAAGATGTAAAGAGCAACGCAATTGCGGAGGATTCAGACACGTGTACAGCTGTCAGTTGTGCATTTCTAGCGGGATTGGTTGCGTAACAGAAGGAATATTCACTCCACCATTTCAGGAACTGCCTTAACAATAAAGTGGGGACCACAATGCAAAGAGTCAAAGCTTCACCTATAAATAGCTTTTGCAATTCCATTGAAAGATATACAAGAATATTTGATACGGGAGACTTGAATACTGATCTGAGAGACAGACTGGTTGAGCGACTCATTAAAGTAGATCCGGGAAGAATCAATAGACAAGACCGAGAGGTGAGTCTCCGGGCAAAGAATTCTTTCAATCTCCGCCGTTGAAGCTCTATACGAAGTTCATTTCTACCAGACGAGCAAGCCTGAGAAGGAAGCTATTCTCTTCATCCATTCCACACGCCGGCAAACAAAACCTCCATCCAGATCTGTGTCAAGACGTTGACACTCTTCTGTATTTGTTTCTATCTCGTTTTCATCATTTGTACTCATCTTCTTTACTCTATCGTTCACACTATGTATCAGGCGCTTAATCTTAGTATTAATTGTTATGATCATTTTTATTATCATCTCTCTGTCTATTTTCGTCCATCTATGATTCACTTTCTCCATGATGTTTTCTTAATTTCCTAGGTAATTAATAAGAATTAAGCAAGTAAATTAATCAGTGTTAAAGAAATAATTACGTTTAGTTAAAGCATGTTAGACGACATCTTCACCTGTGAAAGTAGAAGTGAAGATGTTATTCCGCCTATCGAGAGAGGGTTGGAAGAATGCGTTAACTAAAGCGAGAAGTACTTCTAGAGATGGAAGCAACCTTGCGTTCATCACGTTCATCCCTGTTTCGCTATAGAGATATGGGAACTCGACCGATCACTGAGAGGTATACGCCAAGGGAAAGTGGAACCTTAGTGACATCTTTAACGTAGTTAACAAACTTGCGATGTTTTTACTAATTATTCTTTCTATTTCTGATTCATACATAAATACTTGTCATCGCATACAACGATCCTTTGTATAACTTCACAGTCAACCTCGAACTCAGTATCATGTATCATGTATCTTGTATCTTGTATCATGTTAGTTTAGGATTTACCTTTTAACGCACTTTTATTTTCAACGCACTTTTATTTTATCAACGCAATTTATGTTTATCGCAATTTAAATTCATGTACAAACCAAATCTTTCATTAATTGTAAAACCCGTCGCATATATCACGAAAGTAACACATTAACGAAAACAATCCCTGTGTTCGACCTCAGATTACTCTGAGAAACTTGCATTGGAATTATACTTGGTTTCAGCGCAAGGAAACTTGTGACAACGCATCACTCCTCAGCATACTACAATCATATAGTTAACAATGCATATATCTAGAAGTAGTAATGCGTAATACAACATCCACATTCCATTTCCATCTTTACATCATCAAGTTTATGGCAACATGAGCTTGTTGGTCATTCATCCATATTCATATTTGTTTGCATGCTGTAAGTAAGAGACACATTTCAGCGTACAAGTTTATGGCGCTGTTGCCGGAGACATGAGCTTGTAGCACATTATCTATCATCACAGTGCATGCATAACAAGGAATCTAATTTTACCGTTACAAGAGCCTAAGGTGTAACACATCTAAATATTTTCCACAAGCCTACAGGGGCGTTTGGGGTGTTGAGTGGGTTATAATAGTCCGTGTTTATTATAATCTGTGAGTTATAATACTCTGTGTTTGGGGTGCAAATTATTTTAGTCTGTGTTATAATAATCTGTGTTTGGAGTGCAGGTTATTATAGTTTGTGGTATAATAGTATGTGTTTGGTGAGCAGGTTATTATAGTCTATGGTATAAAAGTCTATGTTTGGTGTGTAGGTTATTATAGTTTGGGTTGTAATAATTGGAGTTCAGATTATTATAATTATTATAATAGCTAGTTATAACAGTATGTAAATTAAATACATGTTATCTTTAGTATATATCACAATTAATTCTACTTTTCCGTATATTAAAGGAAAAAAATTTAAATGAAGTATCATATTTTCACGAACATAAATAAAATTGTTTGTTTCACCAATTTGTATAAAATATGTTGAATGTTGCATTGTCCTCATTCCACCAATTTTAACCTTGTTTGATGTATCAAACTTCGTGAGCATGCAACAAATACAATTCCATTCTCTTCGAAGGATATTAATCATTGCCCAACACATTAATGCATGTAGAGATAGAGTAATTTTGCAAACAACAAAAAAAGAAAATCAAATCACATTTATGTCCATGAAATAGTTCAGAGTGAAACATAAAAAAATATTATAAAATAGAAGCCATAATTTAGATATGTCCAAATTAAACATGGAAAACCAGGTGTTGAAAATAGTTGGTTAGACGTTGTCTAGAAGAAGAAGCTCGCAATACTCCATTTTCATATCTGTTGGAACAAACAAAAAACTCTCCGTATTATGCACATTGCGGAACTCAGACTGATATCCAGAATGCTCATCACCAAAAAATTTTGTTTGCATTTTATCAAATATATTCAACCCTACCAAATGAAGCTATCAAATGGGTATTATTAACATTTGTTGCTGATCACTTTTATGCTTTAAGCCATAGATGAGTCCTAGCCCTACAAACTATTTTTTTTTTATTAATCAATAATAACCATATTCAATTTCACGCAATGTCGTCGAATAATTTCATTTTTGAATATGAACATGGAAATTAAAATTCTCATTAATAAAATAGTCTTGATTTTAGTAGGTTTCATTTTAGGCTCATGATCAAATCTTGAGTTTTAAATGAAAAATAAATCAATAAAAAGAAAATGTGATGAAGCCTAATAAGTATTTAGGAAGAAAAAGCCTTTTAAGAATGAAAATTATTATAATAAAACAACTGCAAAAACATAATTAATGTAAACTAAATTATTTTAAGAATTTAATGTATCAACAAACACTTTAAATATACAGGATGAAATTTGAGAAAAAAGGTACGAATTAGTTTCCACCCGATTTATAACACGTGAAAGAAAAGATTTTAAATCTACCAACCATAGAAATATACAAGAAAATAGTGAGACAAATAGTACGAATAAAGACAATAAGTAGAGAAAGGAAACGACTACCAAGAAGGACACAAGAAAAGAAAATTGAGACAAAGAAAAGTACCACCTTACGTACAATAGAATGAGAAAATGTGAAGCTTCGTTTGTTCTTTAATAAGTTGAACACTATGACAATGAATAAACAGATGCTTTAATAATAATATAAAGAAAAAAGTGAGAGTAACTTAACAGGAGATGTGATATGCAACACAAAAAAGAGGGAGGGGGAAAGGACTTACCAACAATAGTGTGGTGAAGATGGGGTTGTCCTCATAGTTATAAGGAAAAGATGTCTCATTCGTAGAGAAGAGAAGATATTGACATTTTATGTGATGGGTAGGTCAAGTTTAGGTGTACCTATGGTAAAAAGTATACCTTGGAAACCCCACATAATAAAATAAAGTGAATAGTGTACCATTAATGTGAATCAAATACATTGGGAACCAAAGAAACCACTACTCTCAATCACATCAAGAGAGTACTTGCAAACCACTACTCACAATCAAACTAGAGTAAATCAAACAAGAACAACTTAGGAACCAAACCAGAGTTATGACATAGTTGCAATGAGATTAGAAAAAAAAAAAAAAAAAAACAAGGAAGCCAACAAACAATCAACTATCCTAGTATTATGCTTAGACAGTAAGAACCAGCTTCAAAGCAATTAATTTTTTTCCTAAATCGTTCTGAATTTCGGATAATATGATATATCATGGTAAATCAAATACATTGATTATTAGAGTCCATGCAAAAACAATCATTGAAATAGTAGCATACCTCTGACCTATAATTAGAGACCAAGAAAGATAATCACATCATGGAAATAATATTATAATTAATATTTATATAGTGACAAAAACTGAATAGGGACTGATAATCAGAGACCAAGAACAGATAAAGAAAAACGTAAATGCAATTATAATCAATGTTCATACAGTGATCGATAATCAGAGACCAAGAACAAATATCAAATCTCAGGAAAATACAATTATAATCAATGTTTATATAGCGACATACAATTATCATAGACTAATAATCAAAGACTAAGATCCGAATACTGAAATTAAGCATAGAGCAAAATAATCGGAGTAAGCTGAAAAGATGTGTAAAAAAATAAGCTTACAAGTAAAAAAAAAATGAGGGAAAAAAAATTACAATGACTCATCATCGGCTGGTGAAGCGAAAGAAGATTTACCATTTACCATTTGATCTAGTAACCTTATCAAGATCCGAACACCGTCCTCCATCCCCTATCATGCTCCAAACGAGGATCTCCATCTCCTACCAAGCGAGATCTGAGCTCCAACATGATTGTACGATTTTGGACTCAGATAGGCAGGAAGGACAACACAAAAGATTGGAGAACCGAAAGAAGCGACAAAAGGAAACCCTCATTTGGAGCAAAGAGAGTAAAGAGAACCGAAAGAATCAACAAGATAAAGGAGGAACAGGAGTGGCATTCGGAACGGTAAGATGAAAGAGGAAGCCGAAAGAAAAGGTTACGAATCTAGAGAAAAACACAGATCTAGACTACCAAACATACCGTAGTCTAGATCTGCGAAGGATTTCTTCAAATTCGACTAAAGAGAACCACAATGGCAGTCGACCAGCAGGAATGGAGAAGAGGAAGCTTCAAAACCTACTAGGAACGATGCCAATCGAGAACAATCAGGAAACCCTAAGGAGAAGAGATGGAAGGAAACGAAAGGGAGGAAATAATACAAACAAGCAAAATAATCAAAGTAAGCAAAACGGGGGAGTGCATAACAATGATCTTGGGTTAAGTGTTGGTTAAGTGGGATTTAGGCTCCAACTAAAATAGTTAGAGCCCCAAACGTAGCCCAATCGCCCAACTCCAAATAGGAGGCCCAAACACCCCTTAACTTTTCTAGTCCCAGAGTTAGTACATTCATACAAAACTAGGAGCCAAACATCTACTTATAGTTTTCTCTACAAAAGCATAAATGTGATCTATACATGAAATGCCTTAATACAACTTGTAGATTGACGCAACTTGTAGTTTTCCAAAATAAGCCCTAAAACATTAACCAGTTTTTGCTTTTCCTTTTTAGATTAAACAAATCCATAGTTTCGTTCAGCATATGAAAGGATATACAATGGGCATTAAGGGAAAAAAAAAAGGGTTGAGCCATACCAAAGGCAGTTGGTTCCTTCGATGTAGTTGATCACCGTATTATGGAACAATGGGGAAGAGCCTTCGTGTCCAAGATGTAATTGATATCACAAAACCTCTCAAGCAGGGAGGTGAAATTGAGTTAGGAAGAATCCCCGAAAGGTTGTTGGATCCCAATTAAATATGAAAGGATGTTGGTTTTTTTTTGTTCCGTGTGAATTCTTAAGGACGTGAGAGTTAAAAATAATATATCGTATATATTATTAATCTCCCACTAAAGTGTTGTATTTGTTTTGGATAGATGTTTACTTAGGTATATTCTGGGTAATAAATACAGGTGAATTAAATCCTTTTAATTAACCTAGTGACATTGCATGCTAACATTAAACTATGATTAATTCAACTCAAGTTTCAGGTTAGTTCCCAGGTAGGAGTTGTTTCAAAAAACCGTTAACTTAAATACCTCCAGCCAAGAGTTTCCGACCCATTGCGTAAAGGATGAAAGAATACAATGACTCATGTGACCTGAATTAGCAATGGTTGTTATAGGGGCATGTGCAAATGATGAAGAACATAAAATATAATTATTAAATAAAATTGTCAAACTGTCATACCAAAATTTGAATCTCATCAAACTTAATAATATAGAAAAGCCAACCTATATTAAAGTTTATTCAAATTAGCCAGAGAAATTTCAACAATTTAATTTATATTTATAGATCAAATTACCAACCAAAATATCTTCAACAAATTTGAAAATTTGAATTTATTTCTATCAAGATTTGAATCACATTGAGAAAATCTTTGCTATCATCATCCAATTGATAGTAATTCGAAAAAACTCTCTATCACAAACATATACGGCAACAACTTGCTTGATACGACCGAACTAGCCTCCACAAAGGCAAACAACTAGCAAGGATCAAATCGAGAAAGCGTCTTAAGCATTAATTAAGGTTGGAAAGGCCACGTTTCTCACCTCGTTGTCATAAGCCTTGCTCAATGCATAGAGGCCTCCTTGTTGGACGCATGGTCCCCTCTTCCATGCGTTCAACTCCTCCAACTCTTCTTTCTTGGATCTAGCTTCCTTCTCGTAACATAGTTTCTTTCTTTGATTATTTCCTAAGTGTCCATAGCATGGTTGCATAGTTCCCTAGGCATTCAAGATAGTCATCTTTCCAAAGTATACGTGCACTTAGTTTTCTATACTAATCATTTAAGTTAATTGTAAAATATGATTTATAAATTGTCACTCACTGGGCTTCCAACTCATTCTTTTTTTTCCCCCTAGATAGCAAGAGAGTTATAAGTGCCTACTGAAGACAAAGTCTGCCACCGTTAGACTCTCTTTAGCAGTATAGGATGTTGGAGGTCAAAACAAGGTTTGAACTTCTGTATTGATTATTCAACATTGAGTTAATTGAAATTTTCTCACGCTAGAATATACGTTTTTGTTTACTAATCTTAATGTTTCACTTATATGTTGTCAAACTAAATTATCTTCTTACTATCTTTAACTCTACTATATTTGTAGAATTCTTATACATAAAATGTTCATTTTATAGGTAAATTCATCCCAAGGGTTGAAGGAGTCATTTAGGAGAAAAATGAGCCAAATTAGTAACAAAATGGAGCATAGAATCAACAAAATTGAAGAAGTCGTGAAACAGAGTGGTGACACATACACTTTCCATATGGGTCATTATGCCCAAGCATTGTTTGATTTTGGGTCAATATTTGTTTGTATCGTCATTATTTGTGAATCATGCTAGATTATAATCAGAGCTTTTGATATATGTTTTATTAGTTTATACTCTATCTAGAAGCATAGTGACCCAATAGACCATAACCTCACCTTTGAGTTAAATATTCAGAAGCCAAAGTTTTGATTCTCGTGGGAGAGATTTTCTAGTCGAAGCTAGGTTTGGCCAATACCCTCAACGCATCGGCCATGTGCTCTTCGATCGACGCCTCTGCACTGGTTCTTCCCCATAGGTTAAATTCTTTTTTAACTGTACTGGTTGTACTTGGAGATCATGAGATGGATCTGGGACATATTTCCTCGACATGGATACATGGAAGACATCATATATCTATATAACTCAAAAGGTAATATCAATCTGTAGGTCGATGGCCTGACTCTTTTTGGTCTCAAAATTAGGGTCGAATGTCTTCCAATTAAGTCAAAACTCCTCCCCCTTAGTGTTCAAAGTCATCCCAATAAATTAGAGGATTAGAATTTGACACCAAATCTTTACCAATCTTAGAATCTTAGAATCTTAGGAGGAGCCTAAGCCTTTGTTGTTGAGAAGGAATTCTCAATCTTCGGAGGAGACTAAGACTCAACTGCGAAAAAGGAGTTCTCCATCTTAGGGTGTACTCTAAGATTCATCAGGAAAAGGTTTCAACTATTAAGAATAAGAAGCAATAGATAATTACATAATTCATGAAACGCTTATGGCATGTTTGATGTGATTCTAGAATGGTTAAATTCACTTTTACTATTTTCAAAATCACTTGGAACATGTTTTTAATAATTTAAAATTAAATTTGACAGTATGAAAAATGTGTTTAAAAATGTAAAATTAAACATTAAATTAAATTTGAGTGATTAAAAGTGTATTTCAGAGCGATTTTAAAAATGATAAAAGTAATTTTAACAATTTCAAAATTACTTATATAATTGTGCTTATGAATTAAACCATATGTTGCAATAGATAGCCCGAAACGCTCCTAATTCTTGGAGATGGAACCATTTTGTTTTTTTATGTGTTGGGGGGTTCTTAGTCTTGCATATGTTCTATTAGGTGGTATATTATTTCATTTCGTAGATTCCACATTGTTCTTCATTGTTTATGCTATAGCAAATAATGAACTGAGATGGTATGAAAAATATTTTCCTTATTAGTAAGAAGGCAAGGATTATCAAACAATTATAGAAGGCGAAATCATTATACACTTGATCTTTCTATTTTTCTTACAATTTCTAATGAATCATTCTTCATTAGGTAAAGGGCTTTTGATCGAAACAATCCAAGTTGTCACCATATGGAATATTCAATATGTCACAATACCTTTGGAAGAAACCAACCCGATCAACTGCTCGAGCATCGGTGTCACTACTACATTCATTAATACCACCGATTAAGTTAATGGTTAGACCATAACCAGGAAATCTCTTAGCTGATATATCTTCATCGGATGGTATCCATTTACCCGTCATAACATCATGACATGATGGTTTGTTTCCTTGGGAAGTCATCCAAAACCATAAGGCGGTTTTGAATGATATGATTGGATTGGTAGCCACTAGATCAGGATTGTTTATGAGATCCACTCCAATTGCTTTTCCGGCGGCCCCATAGTTGAAGTTACTAATAAACCAAAAGTCATACTTAAAATGACGCAAATGAATGCGTCCGGATAATTGAAAATGAAAACTTTTTTTTTCCCCGCTAGTATGAAGTTAAACAAATTTGATAATTTACATTTATTTTCTCTTACAATAATGACTGCTCTGACGAGCTTTGTATGGTAAATAAAATTCAGAGTTGTATGAGAATTCTACCACCAAACATTTTATCATGTTTTAATCCTTTAAAATAAAATTGGAAGGTTTTCAAATATAATAAAATGAATTAAAATATTTATAAATTTAGTAAAATGTCATTATCTATCGGTGATATACATACACTAATAAACTACTATTATCTATCACTAATAGATTTTTAGCATTTTTCTATTTAAAACAACTATTCAATAAAATGTTTGCCCTAGAAACCAAAATGAAAATTGTTTTTGAAATTTGTGCTTATTTTTTTTTAATACTTTTTAATGATTTTTTTTTAATTTTATTTTAGAAAACTTTTGAATTCATAGCCAAAGTTGAAAAATAAAAAACTAAAATCCAATTTGATAACTATTTGATTTTTTACTTTTTGTTTTTTAAAATGAAGCCTATAATCACTCATTCCAACACTAAATTTCTTGTTTTGTTATCTACTTTTTATTCATGGTTTAAAAAAACAAAGTCAAGCTTTGAAAACTAAAAAAAGTAGTTTTGGAAAACTCATTTTTAGATTTTAAATTTGACTAAGAATTCAATTTTTGTATAAATTATTAGGAAAGTTTATATGGGTTGGATTGGGTTGAAAGACTTTTTAAACCCAACCCAATTGTTCGGGTTGTAAATTTCTTCAACCAAAATAACCCTTATCAAAAAATGAACCCAGCCCAACCCGGGTTGGATTGGCTCGGGTTAATCAGGCAATTTATTTGAAATTTTGTTCTAAAAAGAAGCAACCGTAAATATGTAAAAATCTAATTTAATTATTTTCCTACATTAAATTAAGATTAACAACTTAATTTCAATTTATATAATGAAAAATTTCTTTCTAAAGTATAAAATAACTACTTTTAAGAATCGTTAAAGAATAAATTATTAAAAAAAATATTGGAATTAAATAAAATTAAAATCAATATGTATAAACAATTATGTTATAAGTACCAAAAAATTATATATTTTAAAGTTAATAATAAATTCAGATTGGTTTGAGTTATATTAGATAAACTAATGAAGCAACCCAACCCATAAAATTTTCATTTATTTGAAAACAACTCAATCTAAATGAGTTGACAATCCAACCCAAAATACAAGTTGGGTTGGATTAGGTTGATCGATTTTTTCGAGTCATCTGATTTTTTGAACAACTCTGTAAATTATAGTAATAAATTGGGAAGAATTAGGCTTAATCGTTAAAAATAAAAAATGAAAAATGAAATAGTAGTCCAGGAGGGAGAACTTACTAGGTGATTTGGAAGGGACCTCGACCGTAATAATGCTTGCCAGATGCACAAGGCCAATTGGGTGTAGAAATACAAGATGGATCCTTGTCGTTTGAATTAACATAGCAATAGCCCCATGCATATGGGCCATCTGCTGCACCTGCCCATCCTCCTAAAATTTAAAATATTCCATTTCTTCAAATTTAATATTAATATTTTCTTCCTTTTGCTCTAATATTATATCCCACATAACATTCACATATTTTAAATGGAATAGATATCAGAATACTACCATTAACTAAATGTATTGTGCTACACACTATGAAACATAGATACAGATACGATTACACGATATGGATACGATCAGATATAGCGATTCGCCAATTTCTAAAAAATTAAGATACGGATACGTCTAAGGATGCATCATTTTTTTAATATATCTTTTAATATATATATTTCTAAAAAACGTAGATACTGATATATTGAAGATACATTCTTTTTTTCTTTTAAAAAATCTAGGATATAGATAAACTTAGCATACAAGTTAATAACAGAAATACAATACAAAAAAAGCAACATCTAAGATGTTGAAGTACAATAGTTAATAAAATGCAATAGATTAGTGACTCATATTGCAAAGAAGAAGAAGAAGATTAGAGGGAGAAATATAAAGATAAATAAAAAAATGTCTTCATTGAATTGTTGAAGATATCCAAATGGTTTATATTTGGTAGACTTTATGGGGACTCAAATGTAAAAATGGAGTTTAAATTATTCTAGTATATGATTTGGTCCGTTATTTTTTTTTTCTCTTTAGTTTTGAACTACCTCGAGTAGTGAGCTTTTTAAATAGGTTGCCTAGTTTTAGATTGGGAAATATTAGATAATCGGTATCCGATACGTGTCT
This sequence comes from Benincasa hispida, assembly GCF_009727055.1. Lineage (NCBI taxonomy): Eukaryota > Viridiplantae > Streptophyta > Magnoliopsida > Cucurbitales > Cucurbitaceae > Benincasa > Benincasa hispida. Next base: position 6,647,715 of record NC_052359.1, on the reverse strand, counting down.
GATACGGATTCTTTCCCTTATATGAAGTATCTGTGCTTCATAGGCTACACATATACACTAAGATATTTCACCACTATAACTTAGTCTAACAATGATTTTCATTTTTTAATCCCGACAACTAAATTGAATATTTGAAAATTAGTTTTAGAGTAAAAGGGCCAAAATTGTATTATAAAATATTGAAATTATAGTTACAATTAATCATTAAAAGATATTCTTCTAGTATTTTAAAATATTGTTTCAAATTTCACTCATCTTGAAACACAAATTTTAGATGTTTTATTTAAATAATAAATCATGTCAGTCGATCTGTCATTGTTGTACATGATAATATTTAATATGGTAGTACAAAGTGTTATTATTTATCTTTAAAAAACTAGTACTATGATTTATATCATTTTAATCTTATTATTTATTTCTCCATCTAATCATCGGTATTAATTACTCAGTTAAATAGCAATAAAAGAAACTAATGTCAATCTTTCACCCAAAATAATAATAATAATAATACTAATGACATTCTTATGACGATTTCATCTTCCATGTATATGCTTATGCAATCATATAGTTCATAAAATTATCGAGTCTTTTTTTATTAGAAAAATTATCATGTCTAGCCAAGGTCTTTAAAATACAAAAGTAAATATGATAATAATCAAAATAATACACATATAAATAAATAATAATAATAATCAATTAATCATAATATTAAGTCAAAATATCATTTTAATTCCTATAATTTTTATTTGATCCTAACTTCCCTACGCTTGTTTCAATAAATCTTTCAATTGATCTATGCATATAGTTTGTTGTTGTTATTATTATTATTTTTAAATATAGTCTCTATTAACATTTTCTTAATAAATTATGAAAATATATTCACATAATATCTTTTTGACATTAAATTTTTCTATCAATTTCAATTAAAACTTAATTTTCAAAGACTAAATTTAATTTTTTTTTAGAACCACTAAACTTAAATTTTATTGAAATATAGGACTAAATTTAAAACTTGTTGGAATTAAAGAAATTGAAGAATCGAAAGTACAACAAAACAAAACTTAAAATAGTAAGACTAACATGATATTTTAATCTAAAATAATAATAACAATATTAACCTTGTATAATTTAAAATTGACTATTTTTAAATATAGAAAAATTTACCAAAATATTTACAAAATAGATAAAAAAAATTTAAAACTATTGATAGACGCGGATAGACAACATTGTCTATTAATGATAGACACCTATAGAAGTCTATCAATGTCTATCTAATTTTAAAATTTTACTATATCTTATAAATATTTTCAAATGTTTTACCCAAAGAAATAATTTTTCATTTAAAATAGTTAAATTAGAAATTTAGTTTTTAAACTTTTCTCTCAATTTTGCTTTCTTAATTTCTAAAATGTAGAAAAAAAAATCATAATTAACCATTGAATTTTTATAAGAATACTTTCTAACAATCTTCTAAGTTTAGGATTTTATAAAATTTTCAAATGAAGAAAAGAATTTAAGATTTTCAAAAAATGGAAAAAAAAAATTAAACTTAAATTTAAGAGTAATTAGAAGAGAAAAAGGGAATGATTAAACCTTTGGTCTCGTGAGATGTTTGAGCGAGGAAAGCAGCGACCTCCCTCTTCCTGGTGTCCAGATTCCCGGTGGTGCCGAAGCCGTCAAACACCGCCGCCGCCATCACAAAAGCCTCATAGCTGTAAAATCCATTCCCCTCGCATTTCCGATCGTTTCGATGTTTAAGCATTCCGTCGAAATCCGCGGCGCTAATTACGCCGCCGAGTTTGCTGATAGCGCTTACATTTGTTAGATCTGAACCACATCGCCTCACAAATCCGGATCCGCAGAACCTCAACCCGGCGCTGCAGAGGCCTTTTGGACACATCGCATCTGGCGATTCTCCTCCTCCTCCGCCACATGGCTGCGCCGATGACGTCGCCGGTGTCAAGAGAACGAAAGTTAGGGATATGAAACAATGCATTTTTCTCATCGAACGGCGCTCCGGCTATTTGTCTGTTGACTTATCGCTTCGTTTGGAAGTATTGGGAAAAAAAATGAAAGGCAAGATTGAAACGCAGCGTTGAAAAGTGATCCATAATTGAAATTTTGAAGAAAAACAGCAATTTCTACCATGAAATTGATGAATTGTGTCAATTTTTGTCCAATTTTCCATTTTATGGAACTCCACGGATAAGTGTTCACAATTTTGCCCTAAACTTTGATAATTGTTGGATTTTTTGTTGTTATTATTATTATTTTGGGTAAAGGTACACGTACAAATAGATTTCTTCGATTATATATAGGGTTATTTTTAAATATAGAAAAATAGTAATTTATTTATAATTATAGTAAAACATCTTGGTTGATAGATAGTGACAATCATGTTTCTTAGTGTTTTAGATATTGATATTTTGCTATATTTTAAATGTTGTTTTGTCATTTAAAATAATTATCTTATTTTGTAATGAATAAGAAATATATTTTGGTATTAGATTAAGAGTTAAATTATAAATTTAGTCTCTATAGTTTGACAAAAGTTAGAATTTAATAGATTTTTTATAATTAGAATTTAGTCCCTTATGTTTTTCAGGTAAGACTATGTATGAGAATCTTATCCAACAATAAAAACAATTTTATAAGACTTTATCAAATCATGTTGACTAAATTCTAACTTTTATAATTATAGAAACTAAATTTTAATTTTCTCTAGATCTTTCATGTTTCATGTAGATGCTGATCAATTGATCCCCCGATTCTCTAGTTGGATATGCACACTATTTAAGGTAGAATTGCCTTTTTCTTCTCTATTTATAGAGTTTTCGGGTAGACTTCGCGAGCTTGGGCTTGGTTGATCCATGGGCCTAACCCTTAGGCCTAAGGACCTGGGTTTGATTGATGCATCACCCTCGAGTCCAATTAGCCAATTTGAATTTGAATTTTTTTTGTTCAATTGGATTTTAGCCCAAGTAATAAAATTGTATTGAACTAACTGTATTCCATCCAAAGATCATGATGAAAACATGTGGTATCGTCGGAATTTGTCAATTTAAGTCTTCAATTTCAATTTGGGACACATGTCAACTCCTGATTGATCATAAATTCAATATTTTGAAATTTAGTCCTTAATTTAATGATGTGGTAACTTGTGATTAACTAAAAATTTAGTTTTCAACAAATGATCTTTTCGAGATTTATGCACACTTACATGTGGGTGAATCTCCAAAAAAAAAAAAATGAAGTTTGGGATCAGAGCATAAGTAACTTATTCTTGACTCTTATATTCCCAATTTAATCAAACCATTTAATTTAGGACATAGGTTTAATTAAAATTTGTGATAGAGTATAGCCAAACTTTAATTTAGGAAACAAAAATCAAGTTTTATCCTCAATTTAATTTGATTCGGAGATACCAATTTAAGAATTTGAATTTGGATTTGGAATATGACCAGATTTTCAATTTAAGAGAAATTTCAAGTTTTATCCCCCAATTTAATTTGTTTTAGAGATAAAAACTTAAAAAATTGAAAAAAAAAAAAAAAAAAAGAAGTTTGGAATATGGTCAAATTTTTAATTTAGGAGAAATTTCAATTATCCCCAATTTAATTTGATTTGGAGATAAAAACTTTAAAATTTTTGAAAAAAGAAAATTCGAAATATGGCCAATTTTTTAATTTAAGAGAAATTTCAAGTTTTATCCCCCAAACTTAATTTGATTTGGAGATAAAAACTTAAAAAATGTGAAAAAAGAAACTTTGGAATATGACCAAATTTTTAATTTAAGAGAAATTTTAAGTTTTATCCACAATTTAATTTGATTTGGAGATAAAAACGTTAAGAATTTGAATTTGGAATATGGCCCAAGATTTTTTAATAAAAAATTTTAAAAATAGTGCTTGAATCAAATGGAAATCAAACCAACCAGGGCCCAAAAGTAAATCCCAACCAAATCTTGGATATTCTAGATTTGGTGAAGTCCTGTAAATAGGACCTCGAACCCATGCAATCTCATCTCAATCAACCTACAAGGTAAAGAAAACTCTCTTTTTTTCTCTCTCTTTTTTTAATCATTTTTTTACTACCTAAGCCACCGAGCCACCAACTTGGCGCCGTCGAGTCATTCAACCTAGTCCAGTCGCGAGATCTAGCTAGGAGCCGTTGACTGTGCAACCAGGTCCAAATTCTTGCCTAGCTTGTCGATCTGTTACTCGCCGCCACTCGCCTCCGTCGTCGTTCAAGAGAGGCGGCCTTAGGGTTTCCTCCCCTTTTCGACCTCATTTTTTTCTTTTTCTATTTTCTTTTTTAATTTTCTTTTTCTCTCTCTCTTTTTTTCTATTTTATTATTTTTCTTCCTCCATTTTTTTTTATATTTTTTCCTCTCATTTTCCTCTCTTTTTTTCATTTTTTTCATCTTTTTTTTTCTTTTTTCTTTCACGGTCCTTTTCCTTTCCTTTCCTTTTCTTTTCTTTTCTTTTTTTTTTTTTTTGCAAAAGGTGGGTTGTTATCACTATTATTTTTTTTTGTTTGTAGCAATTACATTCTGCGTGACCGTCTCCTTGACCAACATAGGAATGACTCTGGAAAGGTGTACCTTATTGTATCTCCACTTCCCGATCAATATAGGGATAACTCCGAAAAGGTCTAACGATCACCATTTGATCCACACAGGTATGACCCCGGAAAGGTCTAGCCTACTACATCTCAGTCAATATGGGATGACCCCAGAAAGGTCTAACAATCCCAATTTGTTATCTAAACAAAGTTGAGTTCTTGTGTTCATCCACCGTGGACTGACCACCATCCTCCACACCTAGTGGAACATATTCCATTTCCTCTTCGGATTCTTCGGTGATGATAATGTGGTGACATGAAGTTTCACCTTCCTCCTGCTCTAACCTTCCATTTTGAGAGTTGGTGAAGACAATGTCACGCCTTTTCATTGTCAGTGAACCTCCACTTGTATTTAGAGTAACGAAGGTCTTTCTCTTCATTCATGAAGGCATAATACTATGAATGTCTTTTTCGCCTACCTCACAAGATGATTTCTCATCTGATGACTTTTCAATATCCTTATGGTCAAGGCATGACCCGATTGTCGCGCGAGGTATCGGCTACCTTTTTCTTATGGCTATATTGGGGATGTCACCGTGAGTTTCTCCCTTATCCTTTATCTCACTGGAGACATGTCTGTTGAAGTGATCCTCAATACCTTTACACTTAAGGCGATAAAAAATAGGCACGTGGGATTTTCCTTTGCTTTTCTTTGAAACCGCACCTTATCTCTCAAAGGCTGATGGTCGCTCTACCATCGGGGATTAACAAACGATCTTCTCTTCTCCTTCATCAAGCAAAGTAAACCTTCAAAAGGCTGAGTGTCGGGTACATCCGGGGTTCTGTAAGAATTTCTCTCTCTACATCCGTCATGTTTAATCTCTGAAAGACCAAAGCACGTACGATAGACAGTCTGATACGGTCGAAGGTTGAGGTTCTTTTATCTTTGCTCTCATTTTCTCCTACACCATTGATTTCTTCTACAGTTATATGGTTACCGTCGACCACCTTTTCCTTCGCCTTTCTGGTTATGCAAACTGGCCTTGACGATTTATATCCAAGCTCTTTCCTCGACACGGGTATAGCATGCCTCTCTTGCAAAAGCTTCTTCTGGGTCGGAGAAAGCTCAAGTCACTCATAAATCTTCAAGCTCTTAAACTCGATGTGAGCCATGAAGTCATATCTCGCCTTCGCCAGTAGTTTGTAAGCTTTAGTATCGAATTTGTCTTCTATTCACTTTTCAGGCAGATTTAGCTTTGTCAAGTCCCTCTTGGTTTGTGGATTTCCTGCTTCGTTATCGGTGTGGATGGTGTAACAAAACTTTCCTTTAATATTTTAATATCACTAACATGCAAACCTTTTGAGCATTTCCGTAAAAGATGACTCACCCTCCCTGCATTTCGATAAAAGGAAATAGCACCAATCAGAGGACTTGGAGCCTTTTCATCCTTCAAAATAGGTGTCTCTCCAACGCTGGTGGATGTCTCATTTCTTCTAGAGCTTGAGTCTCGTGCCTTGTTGCTTGTTTCTTTCCCTACATTTACTTGTTATCACACCATTTTCGTGAATCCAAGGATGTCCCAGTTGCAACTTATAGGTGGTCTTCGAATCTATAACATGGAACAATGCATCAGTCTTTAGGTCGCCAAGGTGAACTTCTAAGCGTATCATACCTATTGCCCTTTGTCTATCTTGGTTGAAACCTTGAATCACCAACTTGCTATTTGATAATTCTTTCATGAGGATGCCCAATTGTTTCATAGTTGTCTTAGGCATTATATTGACGGCTAATCCATTGTCGATGAGAATTCGACCAACTCTCTGTTCTCGAATGTATCCTGAGACGTACAAAGGCCTATTGTGAAACTTTGATCACAATAGTAGATCTTCATCTAAGAAAACTATAAATGTACAACACAGGGCATATGCGTGTGCTGTAGAGGTCAGATGTGTTGGATTCTAACAATGCATTGATGAGGGTCGACTTAGTTGTTTAAGGGAGTGATAATAGGTCATCTATGTTGAACGATGGTAAGTCTTTTGATCCTTCCGTCATCTTTGATGAATCAAGAGGGGTATCCTCTTCCTCTCTTGTGCTGACAGCATGACATGCAACAACCTCTGGTGTTTTTCTCGAACCGCCGCCATAGAAGTTCTCCAAAAAGAAATCTTCTAACGTCACCTGTCGCCTGGGTTGAGGGAAATCCTTCTCTTCCTCAATAAGCTTATACTTCCGAGCCTTTTTTTCCCTTCCTTTTCTGAGTCTTACTCACTCTTCTGTAACTCCGATAGGAGCGTGACTCTTTTTAGGCAGGACTCGACTTTCTCTTTTTTCGGCGCGTTACAAGAATCCAGTCTTCGCCATCGTCACTATCAACGTGTTCTTCTTTGTTTTGAAAATCCATGACTTTGATTTCTTACTGAAACCGTACAACCACAGGTTCGAGGGTCCCAAATTGGACCAAGCTTTCTCTTTCATCATCACATATACTTGATGTCGGAGTGCTCAAAGTTATTGCAACCATGGCGTGATTTGTTTGAGCAACCTCGTACAGGTCAAGCTCAACATTTCTCTTCCAGGCCAACCTTAGGATTAACTTCTTTAGCACGAAGCATTTTTTGACCGAGTGGCTAACGACCTTGTGATACTTACAGTAATTATGATCATTTACCTTCCCTGCTTGTTCTGGTTGTTTACATTCCAGTAGCTGGATAAGCTACTTTTCTAGCAGTTGCTCGAGCATATCCACAAAGTCGGAGTCAAGAAACAAATAGACTTTTTCCTGCCTCTCCTTCAAAATCAGACGACGTCTTTTGCCTCCCTCATTTTTCTTTTCAATTTTCTTTTCCTTCCCTTTTGAAGAAAACTTCACTGGGGTTGCATTGACGACCATTGATTCCTTTACGGCGCCTTTCACAATATTCTCAGCACTCTTTATCTCTTTCTTATCCATCTTCATCTCAAGAATCAGGAAATACTTTGTTCCCCTATTGACGATGCTTAAATCCATATCATGGGTGCGAGTCGCCAATTCTTCAAAAGTACAGGACTTTATTCCTTGCAGAATATAAAGAAGTCTACAGTGCATACCTTGGGTACATATTTCTACAACAGACAATTCAATGAGTCAGTCTTTGTAGTCCAGACTCAGAGCTCTTTATCGGTTGATGTAGTCAATGACTGGCTCCCCTTTCCATTGCTTGGCGTTTTTCAACTCCATCATGCTGACAATGCGTCTAGTGCTATAGAAATGGATCAAGAATTCCCTCTCAAGCTACTCCCAATTGTCGATTGCCCCAGGCTCTAAGTCAGTGTACCAGTCGAAAGCATTTCATTTGAGGGTTCTGACAAACTGCTTGACTAGCAGATTTCCCCTAGTTTCTGTGTTCTCGCATGTCTCCCCAAAGCGGGCAATGTATTGCTTCGAGTTGCCCTTCCCATTAAATTGCTGGAACTTCAAAGATTGGTACCCCATAGGCATTTTCAAGCTATTAATTCTCTGGGCGTTGATAACGGGCAGAAATGCACGTTATCATAGTCTTAAGTTCTTAAATAATGCTGGCTTGCATTGATAAAATGTGTTAGATTACGTCCAAAAAGCATTAAGTTTATTAAATTGCGGTAAAAAGCATTACATTATATTACATTAAGTTTATTACTATATGCACCGCATTCGTCTTGAAGAGGACCACAAAGCAACGATCGAACATTAGCGCAGACTCAACCCTCGATGAAAGAGGTCGTCAAAAAGAAGATCATTCAATGGTTAGATGCGGGCATTATCTATCCTATAGCAGATAGCACGTGGGTTGGCCCCGTGTAGTATGTGCCGAAAAAGGGTGGCATGATGGTAGTCCCGAACGAAAACAATGAATTAATACCGCAAAGACCATCACTGGGTGATGCATTTGCATGAACTACTGCAAGTTGAATGCGGCCACAAAGAAATATCATTTCCCTCTGCAATTCATTGACCAAATGCTAGATCGTCTAGCTGGAAATGACTTTTATTGCTTTCTAGATGGTATGTTGGGTACAACCAGATTATAATAGCTCCAGAAGACCAAGACAAGACCACATTCACCTACCCATATGGGACCTTTGCTTTTCGTCGCATGTCATTTGGCCTCTGCAATGCGCCAAGCACGTTCCAAAGGTGCATGATGGCCATCTTTTCAGATTATCTCGAGAACTCTGTTGAAATCTTTATGGACGACTTCCATATTTATGGGAACACCTATAAAGTCTGTGTAGCCAACTTGGAGAAGATACTGAAGAGATACGAAGGTACTTAACTGGGAAAAATGACATTTCATGGTGAAGGAGGGCATAGTATTGGGGCACAAGGTTTCTCGGGATGGGTTGAAGGTGGACAAAGCAAAAATTGAAGCAATTGAAAACCTTCCACCTCCAACAAGCGTGAAGGCTGTACGAAGCTTCTTGGGCACGCTGGATTCTACAGACGCTTTGTCAAAGATTTTTCCATAATAGCGCGACCATTGAGTGCGTTGTTAGAGGCTGACAGAAAATTTGATTTTGACAACAACTGCCTCAATGCATTTCGAGTTTTGAAGAATGTGCTGATTACCGCACCCGTCTTAATTACACCTGATTGGACACTGCCCTTTGAAATAATGTGCAATGCAAACGGGTATACGATGGGAGTAGCTTTGGCACAAAATAGAAAAACAATCTTGCATCCCATTGCATATGCGAGTAAAACATTAAATCATGCTCAGACAAATTACACCACCACAGAGAAAGAGCTTATCACGGTAATTTTTGCGTTGGAAAAATTTCGGGCATATCTGTTGGGAACAAAGATACTCATCCATACTGATCACTCAGTGATAAAGTACTTAATGAAAAAGAAGGACGCAAAGCCGAGGTTGATCAAATGGGTTCTCCTCCTTCAAGAATTTGATATAGAAATAACTGACCGAAAGGGGAAAGAGAACTAAGTTGCAGATCACTTGTTTAGACTAGAAAATCCTGAGGTTGATCGCAATAAGTCTGAGGTGAGTGCGATGTTTCTGGATGAGCAGCTGTTCCATATTGAAGAATTGCCTTGGTATGCAGACATAGTCAATTATCTGGTTTGCAAGCAATTTCCTGAAGATTACACCTACCATCAACAGAGGAAGCTCAAACATGAATGCAGGCATTATTATTGGGATGAGTCGAATCTGTAAAGAGGGGCAGACCAGATTTTGCGATTATGCGTACCAAATGCTGCTCAACAACACATATTATCGCAATGTCACGACTCATCATATGGTGGGCACTTTGGAGGACAGCGCACCGTAGCTAAAGTTTTACAGAGTGGATTCTTTTGGCCTGTATTGTTTAAGGATGCAGCTGACTACGTAATGAAGTGTGATCAATGCCAACGTACAGGTAACATTTCATGGAAACATGCCATGCCAATGAACACTATCTTGGAGCTTGAATTGTTCGATGTATGGGGTATTGATTTCATGGGGCCATTCCCTCCCTCGAATGGTAAACATTACATTTTATTAGTCGTCGATTATGTCTCCAAGTGGTAGAGGCAATGGCATGCGCCGCAAGTGATGCGGCGGTAGTCTCCCAATTCCTGAAGAAACATATTTTCACTCATTTTGGCACTTCCCATGCCATCAGAAGGGATGAAGGGTCCCACTTTGTCAACCATATCAAGGAGCTGCTATGCAAATACAACATTCTCCACAAAGTGGCCACTGCATACCATCCGCAAACAAATGGTCAGGCCGAGGTGTCCAATTGAGAAATTAAGCTGATACTTGAGAAGGTAGTAAGGCCTTCGTGAAAAGATTGGGCAATAAAGCTTGACGATGCGTTGTAGGCATACTGATCTGCATTTAAAACACTAATAGGTATGTCCCCATATGCATTGGTATTTGGTAAGGTGTGTCATTTGCCTTTGGAGCTGGAATATAAGGCACTGTGGGTGGTAAAGAAGCTGAACTTTGATTTGAAGAAAGCAGGAGAAGCGCGAAAAATGCAACTGGTCGAGCTAGAAGAATGGTGGATTAACGTATATGAGAACGCGAAGATTTACAAAGAGCGCACCAAGTGCTGGCACGATAAACACATATGCGGTAAGAACCTTCAAGTAGGGCAAAAGGTCTTGCTCTTCAATTTGAGACTACAGCTCTTTCCTGGCAAGTTAAAATCATACTGGTCCATACCATTCATCATTAAAGAAATATTCCAACATGGTGCGGTGGAGCTGATTACCGAAGACGGGAGTCGTATGTTTAAAGTTAATGGGCAACGAGTAAAAACATAGCATAGCGAAGGCTGACACCACCAAGTCGAGTCTGTGGAACTAAGAAACCTTGGATGAAGATGGAAGTAGGTGGTCCCTACGCTATCAGACGATCGAAAATCATCAAGGACGCAAGTTTTGGGAACCATGGAATCTTCAACTTTTCTCTACTATTCTGAATTTTCATTACATCAGATCTTTTCAAAATTATCTATTTTGACTTCTAAAAAAAAACATGTTGTTTTGTTTAAAATCATTTGACCCTCTCACTGTTTGTGTACAACGATTAAGGCACAGGATTGCGAAGATGTTACATGAAGCAGCAAATTATCTCACTCCATCACCCAATCCAAAGAAGAAAGATCACCGCAAAGATGGATACGTCAATACACACTGCGGGCGACAACGTAAATTTGGGGGTGTATTCTTCCTTATCTCCATTTCAATTTTTGCACTATCGCATCATATCTTAGTTTTAAAAAGATTTATCACCGCATCCTCTTTGATTACCACAATTATTTGCCATGGATAAATTTAGTACGTTACTGCATAATGTCTCTTTGCCAATTACGATTTCAATGATGAAAAACATAATTCTATTTCTTTTGTATATACTAGAGTCAACTTAACTTTGAGATAGTTACCTCATGAAATTTCTAGAAGTTAGGGGTTTGCTAGCTTTCTTTCAAACTTTCCTTACGAAGCTTTCTACGAACATCGCATGGCTTATTTCAATCTTTTGGCAATGAGGACATTGTTACATTTTAAATTTGAGGGTGAGGTATTTATTTCGACCTTGTTGTTCTAAAAAAAAAAAAAATAGAGAAAGTTTTGAGAATAACAACTCCACTGTCAACGCAATAGGAAACCCATGTTGATAAGAGTTAAGCTGTGAAAGGCACTTACCCGTAGTTGGATGTTCGCATGATACACGTGGGGGCAAGCCAAAACGAAAGTAAGTCACTAGGATCAACGCATAAATAAATGACCGCAACTCCACTTTCAAGTAAGTATGAGTTTAGTCTGAGGAAGAGCGCATTGCTCGTAGTTGGATGTCCGCATGACACTCGTGGGGGCAAGCCAAAACAAAGACAAGGTACTCGGATCAGCGCAAGGTCAGAAAAAAATAACAATGACAAGAAATATGCAAGGATAAAATTATTTGACACCCCGGTGAAAAAAAATTTTCTCTTTGAAATAAATCATGCGATGTTCCGGAAGTTAGTAAAGTCTTTTTTAAGGTTAAGCTTGCGGTCCCTAGGTTTTAGAAATATTTTGAGACGAGACTTGAACAAGACTTAAGGAAACTTTGGTATATAGAATTTGAACAAAGTATCCTTGAAAAATCTAAAAAAAAAACATTGTGGTTGATTTGCTAAAAGAAATCTTTAGCTTATGCTTGAGGACAAGCATTGTTTAAATTTGGGGGGTGTGATAACGGGCAGAAATACACGTTATCATAGTGCTAAGTTTTTAAACAATGTTGGCTTGTGTTGATAAAATGTGTTAGATTGCGTCCAAAAAGCATTAATTTTATTACATTGTGGTCGCGTGCGGTCATCACATAGGAATAATTGGTTTTTGTATTTTTATGCAGATTATGTGTTGACGCAAGGCGGAAATTGCGATCATAGGAAATCATTGGTCGAGCGCAATTTCGCCGCAAGGCTTTGTGATGATCGTGTTCGCAAACATTCGTTCAAGAAGGATTACCGCAACTTGGTCGGTGCAACATGGTGGACGCATCTGGGTGAAAGACTAATTAATCGTGATGAGACTGAAAACTGATGACAGTCAAATTCGAATTAAGTTAACAGTCGTTAACGATAACAAGTACATCCAGCTTTTCGGTGACAAATATTCGACGCATCAGTCAAGGAATTAAAGTCGTCCCATCTGAGCAATCATGAGAGAGAAGCCACCATTTACCCTAGAAGTTCTATAAATACCAAAGGCACCCTTCAAAAAAGGGGTTCCATCAGTTCACAAGTTCACCATCTTACGAGTTTAGTCTGGTTCTTAGATTTTCTTTTACTTCAAGGCGGACGCGAGAAAGAAGGTTGTGTTGACAGATTTTTTAGGTAAGTTTGGGAGAGCGTCGAAAGCTTCAAGGACAGAGAGAGGGCCGACCCTGCGGAAGCAGGAACGTCTTTGGAACCGAATAGAGATTTACAGTGTAAAAGCCTTGGTTAGCAAAGAATTGCTACCAGGCTCTCTACTTTTAACTTCCATTATTATTTTGTACTCCACTCATTTATCAAAATGGAATCTATTTCTCAATATCTGTTCACTCTCTGTTATTTACGTATGAGTAGCTAAATCAGTTGAATGGGTTGAGAAGCATTTAACTGGCACAACTAGGGAATTTTTATTCTATGTGATTATCTTGTATTATGTATGCTTCATTCGTCCATTAGAGATACTCGAGAGGGTAGTCTAAGGACAGGACCTAGGCTTGAGAAGGTCAGGTTAGGATCTAGGCTCGGGAGAGCCAGATTAGAACGCATAATCAAGAGATAGAAGCTTAGGAATAAGCATTATTAACTATTAACACATCATATGCATCCTAGAGATAGGATATGATTGTATGCGGTCACCTTGCCTTTATACATTTTGCATCATCGCATAGGAAAAGAGTAGAGACTTAGGAATAAACTCTATGGACATTTTTTCATTCAATACATGCGTCCTAGACGTAGGAGCATCACATTTGCATTGGAAAATGACTTGTTGTGCATGGTTGTAGCATGATCGCATTGTCTAACACATTCCCTAGTAACGCTAGCTAAAGACCTTCTCAACCCGTTCATCCGCATACTCAGTGCATCTATCACACAACTGACTTTTCTCAAATCTTCCGTATCTGTTTATTTTTCATTAACGCAATCAACAACAAACTAACAATTAATTGAGTTACCGGTTACCACAAGGTTTTCATAAAAATTACTATCGCAATATGTTTTTCCAAGTCCCCTGAGTTCGACCCTGGACTTACCAGGAAACTCAGTGGGGTTTACACTTGGATTCCGCTGAGGAAACTTGAGTGCTCAACGCAATCTCATCATTGCATATCATCCATAATCCACATCACAAAATCAAGCATCAAGTGTACAGCTTGGAATACATAAAAGAGGTCTGAGGAGGGCCTCTATACTGAGCCCTTATAGAAGTCATGATCATATCCTGCAGTTGTTGGACCGACAGAGAGGCAATAAAAGTTGATTTTCTTGTAGCATGATCTTCCCTTTGTCATTTTCTTTGATAGCAAGAGCTTGGCTTGATTCAACAACTTCTCAATATTGCATCTGTTCTCTCAAGGCGGGGATCTCACGATCTCACTCCTCAATGGCTTTCATCAAAAAATTTATCTTTCTTTCCATTTCTACCATGACTGCCTCAGCTGTTACGTCCGCCATCATGACACAAATCACATCCGGGTGTGATTTCCTTTTTGACTTGCTGGAAGCAGAAGTAGAGTTGTGAAATAAGGTATTCTCCTTGATGACAATCCCGCCTTTAGAAGATTCTATCATCTTCCTCAGGATATTGTGCGCGATAATGGAACCTTGATTTTGCTCATGCATTACCTCCTTTGAACGACTATGGGTGACAAGTCCTATGTAGGAGTTATTTATAGCAGTTACCTTAGATGCAACTCTCTTTGATGCCATTGATTTGTCTAGATGCCGAGAGAGAGATGAGAGGTAGAGAGGTCCTACTGGGCGTGCCAATTTTTTTGCACAAGGTTTTTGAAGAAACTTGTTTCGTAGAGTTGAACTTGAGTTTATTTGATGTAGATGCTGATCTGATGCATTGTAGTTCGATCTCTAACACTTGATCCCCTGATTCTCTCTCAGTTGAATGTGTGCGCTTAAGTTAAAGAAGCGAAGCGTGTGATGTTCTTGAAGTTAAAGCCTTGGAAGAGTCTTTGTGTCTTTAGGAGACTTGAGTCATCAAGGAAGTGTACAACTTCAAAAGTCTAGGACTCTTCTGGTTGTTGGTGAATTCTCTCTGGGCTCTCTGGAATGTAGAATTGTCCTTTTCATAAATGAGAAGAGCTTTTATAGTTTTATATTTATAGAGCTTTCTGGTGGGCTTCGCGGGCTTGGACTTGGTTGATCCATGGGCCTGGTCCTTGGGCCTAATTAATTGAACTTGGGTTTGATTGGTTCATAGGCCTGACCCTCGAGCCCAATTAGTTGGGCTTGGACCTAATTTAGATTTTGGGTCTTTTTTTAAAAAAAAAAAAACTGAACTTTAGCCCAAGTAATAAAATTGGATTGAACTAACCTTATTCCATCCAAAAATCATGATGAAAACACATGGCATCATCGAAATTTGCCAATTTATGTCTTCAATTTCAATTTGGAACACACATCAACTCCTAATTGGTCACAAATTCGATGTTTTGGAATTTCGTCGTTAATTTAGGAAAATGACATGGCAACTTGTGATTGGCCAAAAATTTACCCTTCAACACATAGGAAATAAATTTGTAATTTAACGTAAATTAATATAATATATTTTACATAAATGTGACATTATAGATTTTCCCCTTATATTTTATGAATTTTGGTGGAATTATTTGATAGTTGATTTTGTGCAAGATTTGGTTTTCACATATTTTCGGAAATATATTTACATTTTCTTTTTATAAAATTAGAATGTGAAACGTTACTATCTATCAGTGGTAGACTGCAAAATATTGAGATAGACATCTATTCATAAATGTCTATTGCGGTTTATCGCCTACTAATAGATGTCTATCGCAGTTTACTATTGTCTATCACTAATAGAAAATGACAGTTTGTTACATTTGAATATATTTCTAACAGTCTTATCATTTAAAATAATTACATTTGTACGAAACAGTTTTTTTTTTTTTTTTTTTTTTTTTACAATTTGTACCAAACAACCTTGTTGAATAGCATAATGGCATTTTTATGTGGCAATAGACCAATGAGCTTATATTTTCTATTTGGGATAATAGTGTTAATTGGTTACATTTAGTTTAGGGCGATGTAAAAACACAAAAAAGAAAAACCAAAAAAAAAAAAAAAAAACAAAACAAAACAAAAAACAGAAAACGGAAAACAAAAAATGAAGTTTGGAGTGGGTAAACATAATTTAGAAATAACTTATAATAATCAAAGTTTATTCAAACTTTAGACACCAAATATAAAATAAGTTCAAATCACGCCAAACAAATTATTAAATTGTAATTTAGCTTTTATTTCAACTAGTTTTTTGAAGTCTATAGCATTAATGGATAAAGCCCCCTTTAGTAATTATTTTTTTATTTTTAATTTTTAAAAATTAAATCTATTTTCTCTTCATTTCTTACGATGATTTGCATTTTTCTTAAGTACAATGATTGAATTCTTAACCTAATTTCAAAAACAAAAACAAGTTTTTAAAAGTTACTTGTTCTTTTAGTTTTCAAAATTTGACTTGGTTTTTTAAACTATTGGTAAAAATAGATAACAAATTAAGAAATTTGAAGGTAAAAATAATATGTATAAACTTAATTTTTAAGAACAGACAATTAAAATAAAAAACCAAATAGTCAGGGTCTAAATTAATAAATATCTTGAAGGTTACCTAAAATATTTATAAACAACATTTCCTTTTGTATATTGTGTAACTTTCTTTTTGTTTATATGTTCACTTTTTTCTGTCATTTGTTCACCATTTGGCATATATCATGTTGATTATCAATTATTCTTTAATAGACATATCACATCATATTTAAATAAAGTGATGTGATTGTTTTTTAAAAAATATGTTAAATTGCAACTTTGACCCACATATAATTCAAAGAAAGATATAAATTAGTCCCTAAAATTTATAATTAGAATTTAGTCATTATAATTGGATAAAATCTTCTTGAAAAACTATGTATGAGAATTATAATAAATACATGAACTATTTATGAAGTTTTATCAAATCGTAAGAAATTATCTAACTTTTTTTTCAGATTATAAAGATTAAATTTATAATTTAATGTTAAAAAGGGACTAAATAAATAAAACCATAAAGTCTAGGATTGAATTAGCAATTCAATAAAGAAAAAAGTGGATGTTTTCCTCTCTTCCATGATTCCACATTTCACTATAGCTTATCCGACGAGGTTACATCATATGGCACTTAATTCTTGCCCAATTTTTGGGAAATGGAAATTAAATTAAGGTGTCGATTTTCCATTTGAGGTTGCGTAAAATAATAATAAAATAAATAAAATCCAATTGAGGCCTAGAGTTTTTAGTGGCACATTTTTTAACAAGATTTGTTTAAATTTCGACTAATGAAAGAATGCCACGTTTCAATTTCATTCCCATTTCTATTGTCACCAAAGAATCGAGTGGAGTCCATATAAATTTGATTGTACATTATTTTAAGTGTGAATGGAGGTATAGGCACTCCAATGGTATGGATAATTTTTCCTCGAAAAATATTAAATTTTAAATCTTTTGAGTGTAATGTATTTGACATAATTAAAGTGATGGACACGTAAAACATACGTCTAATTTGTGTATGTGACATGTTTCGACTTTTAACTAAAATCATTGATAATTGAAAAAGATACAATTTATTCTTTATGCTACTTAATATTTTAAATAAATACAACAAAAAAAAAATCGAAATATGTTAAAATTTCTTGCATATTATTTTTAACATAATATTTTAATACAATGAAAAATGATCATATTGTTGACACTTAATAGAATTCAAGATAACTAAAATTTATTTGAAGGGTGTCTAATTTTCAAGTCATTATGTTATATTTTTTACGTGTATTTGAAAATAGATTTTTTCTTTCTTCTTTTTTTTTTTTTTTTTTTTTTTTTTTTTTTTCCATAGACAATTTAACATGTAAGAAAAGAAAATCTCTAATTTGTGTTGACATCTTTTTGGAGTCAAGTCTAGATAATTAATAATAGGGATGGACTTTTCACATGGAGAAAAAGAAGGGTCGTTTTTCACACTTCACTTTAATTTGCACTCACACCAAACAACATGATATGTTAATTTTTGTTCACATGCTGAACATTTGTTGATGTCAAATTTAGAAGAGGTAAAATATATCTAGCATTCATGTGATAGCAATAGTAAATTTGAGCTATAATGATATACTTAAATATCTCTACAATGATATGATATTGTCCACTTTCATAAATTTTCGTGACTTTAATTTTGAAACCACCCCAATAGGCCTCATATCGATGGAGATAATTGTCCTTATTTATATATCCATGATCATTCCCTTCTCTAATAGATATAGATTTTTTTTTTTTCACTCCTAACATCAATCTTGTCCTTGGCCGTCGAACAACTTTCTCTAGCCCCTTTTTGGTCTTAGGATGATGCTTTAGGTCATAACATACACAAGACATGTTCCATTAATTACTTGGTTAGGTTTAGCCTTAGCCAAACACATTGATTTAGGCCTGATTTGAGCTCCTCTTCCCTAAGGCCAAGATGATATTTAACTTTTTTTTTAACTTGATATAAAGATCATGGTTATAATATTCAACTTTAAAATATTATATTTAAATATTAAAACAATAAAAGTCTAAATGACAAACTTTGTTTCTGCACTTTTAAGAGTTGTGTCGATATTATTAAACTTTGAAAAATGTTTAATAGATCTTATAATTAAACTTTCAAGTTATTATATTGTTTTGTTTAAGGAATGTTTACTAAAGACTTATTTGATAATCATTTCGATCTTTTTTTAAAAATAATTAAACCTATTTCTCCTCATTTTCTTACAATGACTTGTATTTTTCTTTGATATGATAGCTAAATTTTTAGCCAAATTTCAAAAAAAAAAAAAAAAAAAAATTAAAAACTATACTTTTTTGTTTTAAAAAATTGATTTTGTGTCTAATTAGGTCCCGATTTATAAAACATTTTTAAGGGTCAAGAATATATTAGACACAGCTAATATTTGATTTGGGATTTTAGTAATATGAGTATTACTAAAATTATAAAAGTAATGATAAAATTAAAGTGTAGAATTATCATAAAAAATGACTAAAGCTAAAAAAATTAATGAATTAAAAATCAAAACTTTTGAAAAATTTGGAGGCCATGGCCCCCTTAGTTCCCATAGTGACCTATCCATGTTAGTGTTAGTGACCATATGTACACTCCAATTAAAAAAATGACCCAAAGTACATAAGATATGGTATAAATGGTCGTCCACATGTTAAACTTTTAATTTTATTTTAGATATACGTTGGCTTTTGATCCTTATCTCTCATCTTCTTGAGTTGACGTCATACCAACAATTTATTTTTATGTTTTTCTTTTTTAATAGAATAATTTAGAGTGGAGAGATTCTAACCTCCCACCTCTCACCTCTCACCTTTTATATCAATTAAACGGTTATGCTTATGATAAAATTATTAGTGTTGTTATTATACCATTGACAAATTCTATTTTCTACCGTAAGTTAAGTTTGAAATAAGAATAGATTTTTTTATATATATTTAAAATTAGTTTAGTTAAAAAGAACATTTTTAGTCTCTATACTTTAAGTTTTGTTCTATTTTAGGTCCTATACCTTCAAATATCTAAATTTTGTTTTATTTTTAATAACTATTAAAATTAGTTTCTACACTTAATTTATTATTGACTTTTTTCTCAATATATTTATGTATAGTCTCTTATAAAATGCAGCACAAAGTATAAGTATGAAAAATGACATTTTAACCGATTAATTTAATTTGTTTTTCTCTTCTGTCTCGATCGTCTTCCTCATGTTCGTCACCGCCAACACAAATGTAGGGCTGACATATTAAAAAAATTCACAAACAAAAAAAAAGGGGTTTAAAGTGGAACCCAACATTAATTAAAGTAATGTGAAAAAACAATATAAAATTAACAAAATATCATTTAAAAATTACTGGTTAAAATATATAACGGTAATATATAATATATATATATATTAGTAGTATAGTACTATATAGAGTTATTTTTTTTTTTTTTGGAAATTGTAATGGGTGACCATTTATTTGGTAGGTGTGTTACTTATATTTGATATTTTGCAAATATGGTAAAACCTTCAAATTTAACTTTATAATTATTTTGTATTTCATATTTGTCCTAAACAATCAATTAATAGAGAGAGAAAGATAGGGAGAAAAAAGCGAAGACCGATGTCTGAAAGGATAGCGATTGATGGAGGTAAGCGGTAGGGAGGCCAGTGGAGCAGATGATGTGGAGTTGATTAAAAATAGATGTTGGGAGGAAGAAAGATTGAGAAAAAGAGAAGAGCAACGACCAACGATTGGCAACTAGACATGCGGCGGTCAATGGAGGTAAGTGGTAGGTAGTGGCAGATGGTGTGAAATAATATTGGTTGGTGAAAGAGAGAATGATTGACTAATTTATCAGTAGTTTATCAATCAAGTGCATCGTTATCAAGTATATCAATCAATTGTATCAAATTTATCAACAGTAAAAACAAGTGCATGATTGACATGTATACTAAGTATACCACGATCAATTGCATCATTATCAAGTATATCAAATATATGAATCAAGTGTCAAATGTATATAAGTAATGTATCAAATATATATTAGTAATGAGGGCATTTGTGATATTTTACATTTTTTATATATGAGTTGGGATTCTTTTATCATTTTGCAAACAACATATGTGGAATATGGGCTTAATTAGTGTAACTTTTTTTTACCATTTCTGCCAGAGTTTGTTTTCTTTCCTTTTCTTTTCTTTTTTCTAAAATTTAGTTCATTATGATTTAATACTTTTTTCAATTTACATTGCCATTAATAGTGTGTATTGTAGTATGACATAATACTACTTAATAGCCAATAAGAACTTATCTCAATTGGCATAGGATTCATACTATCGACCTCCAGATTTGAGGTTTGATTCTCCCATCTCACACTTTTTAATTACAATACCTTTAAAAAAAAAAAAAACTACTACTTAGTAAATGGATGATATTTAGTGAAAAAAAAAAAATCACTCTCACAAATAGCTACCAAAATATTGAGAATAAAACATATATTTGAGCAAAATTATTTATCTTCACCACTCACTTTTAACTTCTACTATCGTTTTGATCTAAACTTGGAAGCATGGTTCCAAAATCGAATATAAACCTCACTAACCAAAATAAAATAAAAAATTATCCTAAAAAATGAAAAAATAAGAAGAAGAAACTCCAAGTCAATGGCAATGGAATCTCAAGTATGAGCTGAATTTGTTTTATTATTCTTATTTTCCTTTGTAGAAAAAAGTATCAAATTCAAAATCTTCTTATCAATGTAAAAATAACTAAATTGACATAAAATATATATTTTTAAGTGTGTATTAAAAAAAATTGCACATGATGTTCCCTCTTAACCAAAGACTCCACCTCCACTATTTCAACTGGTAAACAAGTTTTGCACCTTTAAATCTTCAATATATATTCATATTTCTCTCAGCTTCATAATATATGAAGTAAAAATCCTCTTGAACTTACTTTAGAGGTTAAAATTATTTAATTTTATTTTGAGTTAATTCCATCTTTCAAAATATTTATTTTGGTCTTTGTATTATTAATAAAAAAAACCATTTTAATATTGGTCAAATTACAAATTTAATGAATTTTGAAGTTTGTATCTATTTGATCTCTAAACTTTCAAAATTACATATGTAGTACATAAGCTTTCATTTTTTTTTTTTTTTTTTTTTTTTTTAAAAAAAAACCTACAAATCTTCCAAACACAAATTTTTGAATTTTTGAATTTCACTAGACATAAAATTCAAATTTATATTTAATAAATCAATTGATTTTTTTTAAAAGTTGAACGTATCCGAACTCGTTACACAAAAAATTGAAAGTTGAGGAATCTATTGGATTTTTTTAAAAACTCCATGATCAAATAGATAAAACTTGATAATTTAAAGAGTATTAAACTTATAATTTAATCTTTTAATATATAGTAATGGAAGCTCCTCCTCATGATCTATGGTAATTGTTAGAAGCATCATCGATAATTTATCAAGTTATTAAATTAGTTGTTTTTGTTAGTCAAACAACGAACAAATAAACTTAGAAATTATATGGTAAACAATTTTAAACTTAACAAACAAACATCAAACTCAAATTCCACATGGTAAAAATGTCGAATTAAAATAACCATTGGAACAATTAAAAAGATGTTGAAAGAGACAAATTTATGAAATATGAACAAAGATCACCTCCCTAACAAATAAATGAGAAAAATAAAATAGAAAAATAAAACAATAATAATAATAATAATAATAACTCTCCTTAAAAAGTAATTGCTAGCATTTTTTTGGTATAAAAACTCAAGTTGAGGCAATGAATAATAATGTATTAGCCTCAAAAATAAAAATATTGAGGCCACGATCATCCAACTTTAAAGAATTCTCATTTTCTTCTTCTTATCTATTTTTTTTTTTTTAAAAAAAAGAATTGAAGAGAAATTCCTTCATCTTCTTCTTTAATGGCGTATGACTCAGACATCAAACTCTGACGCCATTCCTTAATCTTCCAAAAAAAAAAACGAAAAAGAAAAAGAATTTGGCCATATTCGTCATTCTGTAATTATAAATTAAGTCTCTTCTCAAGGTGGGGGATTTAGTCCTCGTTCATTTAATTTCTTTAAAATTTTCCTTTTAAGTTATGGAGGGCTTTTTCCACTGTCCTGCCAATTTTACCCCTCTCTCGCCGGTCGGCTTCTTGAAAAGAGCCGCCACCGTGTACGGCGGCCGGCCCTCGGTGGTTTACGGCGCTCGAGTGTACACTTGGTCGGAGACTTATGGGCGGTGTCTCACACTCGCTTCCGCTTTGGTTCATCACTTCCACGTCTCTCCCGGTGATTTGGTACTCTCTCTCCTTTTTTTTTAACTCTATTTTTCCTTCTTCATTTTATTTATTTATTTTGTTATTGTGAAGTTATGTAAATAATCTCTCAAACTTTTTATGTTTTTAGTTACTAAAAAAAAAAAAAAAAAGTAGGAAATTTGAAACTCCCTTCCAAAATATAAACTTTATATCAATTGAGTTGCATTTGGTTTAGGTTGACATTGAATTTTTTTTTTTACTATTTAATAATATATTAGAATATGATATTAAAAATTTATAGGTATAATATCAGACGTTTTTAAAGTATAGAAATTTAAGAATTGGGTAGTTTACAAATAAATAAATATGTAATTAAATATTAACTCCACTTTAATTTTGAAAAAAAAAATAACTAAAAAAGTGAAAAAGAAAAGATTTTTTTAGTACTAATAGAATAGGGGTATTCGATCATAAATTTCATAATTTTTAATACACTAAAATGACAATTGAATTATATTTGATTTGACAAATAATAGTTTTTTAAGAGAGACAACTAAAATCTAAATGTGGATTAGAAATAATTGGAAGAGATATTTTGTGGACAAACCTCCTTTAATTGTCTTTGGATGAAAATAAAAAGAATCAAACATTAAATTAGTGAAATATTATCATAAATCCTTAATTTTTAAAATTAAATTTGAAATTATTATACCATACTCTTTAAATTTAAATTGTTAAACCTAACAAATTTTAGTGCATATAATATCTTTACTCTTAAAAAAAATATTTTTTTAGAAAAAAATGACCTTTTTAAATATAAAAAAATATTTAAAAATATTTACGCTTTATAACAATTGGGATTTTTCTGTTTATAAGAAATTTTCAAAATTTTCAAATAATTTGAACAACCTTTTCTTAACCCTTCTAGCTCAACAATATTATTTGTCAGAAATTTATCCTCTTTTTTAAATATTGAACAATAAGATTAAACTATTAAAAATATTTAGAGAGATTTTTAAAAATAAAAAAATAAAAAAAGTTATTTACACGATATCGTAAAATTTAATCATTTTAAATTTTTATTTACTTTTATCACGGATAGATTTCTATTAATTTTCAATTTTATCAATGATAGACTTCTCTGCAAATAGTTTAACATATTTTTTTATGGGACAATTTTTCATCTCAATTTTTTTAAAGTTAGTTTAAATTAAATTTTCATAGGTTTACGAGCAAGTATCTTTTATTCATTGAAAAATAAAGTGTTTAGCAACCAAAAAAGTCATTCCAATCCTTTTTTTTTTCTCGTCACTTTTTTTTGTGCATTTATATTTTATTCACGTTTTTTATACTTAATGATAAATATCTTACAAATGTGACAAAATATCTTTACATACAATATGATAGAAAACGTTGACTCCATATATAAAATTTCATTGATTGTCAAAATTATACTATGTAGCTTAATTTTATAAAATTGCTCAGATCTAATCTTTGTTTAAAAAATAAATTACATAAAATTAAAAGTTAAAATAGTTGAAGAATATGAATAAAATTATTGTTTTTTTAAATAAAATTGGAAAACCAAAACTCTTCATGAATATTTGGTCTAAAGTTAAAATAGTATGGTTCAAACCATAGTTGTAGAGGGAAAATATGGATTTGCATGGAAATTCAACAAAATTTTCAATTAATTTGTTGGGTTGAATTTAATTGTTTTTATCGTTTCCTTATTCTCATATATTCGACTCTTACAAAAATGAAATTATTTTCTTGTATTTTGATATTGTTATTTTTCTTCATTTTTATTTGTGGTTAATCAGTGGATTTAAACTATTGATTTTGTTTTATCAATATGGATTTTTTTTAACGAAAACTAATTATATATGGTTTGATTTTATTTTTATTAAAAAAAAAGCAAAACTATAAAACTCATCAAAAGCTTTTTTTTTTTTGTTTTGTTTTCTTAAATAGAAAATAAAAAACATAATTATCAAACAATTTTTTTTTTCAACTTTTAAAAACAGAAAACAAAAACCAAACATCTTTTTGGTTTTTAATTTTTAAAAAACAGAAAACCAAAACTAATAACCACCCATGTACGGTTTCATTTAGTAACCATTTGATTTTTTTGTTTTTGTTTTTTAAAATTAAGCCTATAGACTCTACTTCAACCTCCATTTTTTTTTTCTTTTTGTTATCTATTTTTACTGATGGTTTAAAAATTAATCCAAATTTTGAAAATTAAAAAAGTAGCTTTTAAAATTTGTTATTGTTTTTTAAATTCAGCTAAGAATTCAACCATAGTAATTAAGAAAGATGCAAATCATCATAAGGAATGGAGGGAAAATAGGCTTAATTTTCAAGAAACAAAATAATTATCAAACGGGACCTATAGTTTTTGTTTTCTAAAAATTGAAAACTAACAACAAATTTTCAAAACCTAAATACTTCAATAAATCTTAAAAGAAAACATAGTCTTTTTGAGTAACGACTGTTTTAAGATTTATTAAAATATATGGACCTACAACTAAAATTGTATTGCAACCATCAATATAAAGGTTATTTAAATTATAAAAGTAAAAGGGAATAAATTTTAATTATTATTGAAATAAAATTAGAGGCTATCAAGGGGGAGAACTTGATTTTATGTGAGTCAACGGTCAATGGAAATAGTGGTTGTGTGAGGAAGATACCATGAGAAACGGCAAAGCCGTGTGGGAGCATGCAACCTTATTATTTAGTCAACGAGAAAAATATGTACCAAACATAACTTAACCCTTAAGACAATACGACATTTTGTAACGTAATTTTTTTTATATAAAATAGTTTTAAAACCTAAGTCAAGTTTTATAATTTAATTAAAAAAATAAAATAGTTAAACTTACGTGAAAGTAACAATTTAGTCGTTGAAATTTTGATAGTAACGACTTAATTCCTATACTTTCAATTTTGTAACAACCCTCTACTTTATAATTTGATGCGATTTAATCCATTTCATGATAAATTTTATCAAAATTAAGTACCAACTTTTATCATGTATTGACTTATTCCTTATAGTTTATAAATAAATTTGATTTCGAATCAGTTTATCAATCTACATGGTAAGAAATTTCATTAAACCATACTAATACTTTAATGATGGGGACTAAACTATTACTCATTAAATTCATGGACTATATTATCATAAACTTGAAAGTATTCGGAGACTAAATGGTTTACCGATTAAATTTTAAAGACGAATTAAATTGTTATTTTCATGAAAATTCAAAAATTAAAAATATTTTTTAATCTAACAGTAAATAAATCGGGAGGAAATAGGTACGATTTTCAAAAATCAAATAGGAGAAATAAATCATTATAAAACGAGATTTAATGAAATATTTGTTAATTTTGATGAGCATGCATGCATGCAGGTTGTAGCAATGGCGCCCAATATTCCAGAGCTTTACGAGCTTCACTTTGCAGTTCCAATGGCCGGAGCCATAATTTCAGCTCTCAACACAAAACTAGACTCGTCCGCATTATCCTTACTCCTCCAACAACTAAACCCCAAGATCATCTTCCTAGACTCCCAATTTCTTCCCATTCTCCTCAAATCCCTTGAAAATAATTCCATCAAATTCCCCGCCCTCGTCCTCATCTCCACCAATCCTAACACCTCGCGGTTGGAATACTTTGACTACAATAGAGTTCTCGCAATGAGATTTAGTGATGACAACGACTTCACACCGAGGTCGAATGCCGAACTCGATCCCATTTCCATTAATTACACCTCGGGTTCGACCGGGCTCCATAAGGGCGTTATTTATAGTCACAGAGCTGCTTATCTTAATTCTCTAGCAACCATTTTTCGGAGTGGAATTTGTAAGTCCACTTCTTCACCAGTGTTCTTATGGACCGTTGACATGTTTCGGTGCAATGGCTGGTGCTTCATTTGGGCCATGGCAGCTCTAGGAGGTTGCAACATTTGTCTTAGGACTGTCACAGCTGAAGCTATATTCACCAATGTTGAACTTCATAAAGTTACTCTTTTATGTGGTCCATCCACTCTTTTGAAAATGATTTCAGAATCGTTGTCCAATCATTATATGTCACGTCGTCTTTCGCGACGTGTAGATCTCATAGTGGCTGGTGCATTACCAATCAAGGAGATTTTGACCAAAGTCAATGAATTGGGTTTCAATATAAGTTATGGTTATGGTATGACTGAAGCAATGGGTCCTGTCATAATTAGGCCCTGGAAGCCCAATTTTGAAGAAGAAACCGTCCAATTTGAGGATTTGATCACATCATTAGAGATTGATGTGAAAGATCCAATATCAATGGAGAGTGTTTTGGGAGATGGTGAAACCTTAGGAGAAGTAATGTTGAGAGGCAACACTTTGATGTCTGGCTATTACAAGAATTTGAAAGCAACTCATGAGGCTTTTAGTGGGGATAATTGGTATAGGACTGGTGATATTGGGCTTAGACATAAGAGCGGTAGAATTGAAATGAAGGATAGAGCTAAAGATATTGTAGTGAGGGCCGATGGGGAGGGCGTGGTGAGCACGGTGGAGGTCGAGGGCGTGTTGATGAGCCACCCGGACGTTGCAGAGGCAGCAGTGGTCGAGGAAAG
This sequence comes from Benincasa hispida, assembly GCF_009727055.1. NCBI lineage: Eukaryota > Viridiplantae > Streptophyta > Magnoliopsida > Cucurbitales > Cucurbitaceae > Benincasa > Benincasa hispida. The sequence continues at coordinate 6,620,425 of NC_052359.1, read as the reverse complement.
GATGTTGTGTGGGTTTGTGAAAATGAAGGACGAGAGAAAAGAGAATGGTGATGAGATTGTTGAGTTTTGTCGAATGTATTTACCAGAGTTTATGGTGCCTAAGAAGATTGTATTTGGAGATTTGCCAATGAATTCCATAGGGAAGGTACAAAAGTTTGTTGTGAGGGAGAAGGCAAAGACATTGAATGCCAACAATACAATATAAATGAGCTATTAATGCATTCCTTCTTACTAGCAAGAAGGTACCCCATTTCATTACTTTATTATGCTTTTGACCATTACCATTACAAAAGAGGAATGCAAAATGGGGAAAGAGAAGATAGATGATTTCTTTTTCAATAAATATGTTGTCAAATTTGAGTAAAAAAACAAATTGGCAATAATGCCCCCTAGTATAATGAAGAAAATACCATTTCTTTATTGTTAGTTTTGATTTCAGTGTTTCAGTTGAAGTTTTTTTTTTCAAAGTAAAATCAGATAGGTTTATGATGAATAAGTTAGTCTCCTCAGCGGAGTTCAAGGCCAAAGTTCAATCTAGGCTCAATTCAAACTCGACTTAAAGTTAAAATGTTGAATTAACTCATCTCAGTCCAACTCATTTATTTATTGGGTTGAATATGGATTACCATTTTTAAAATTCTGATCGACTAATAAGTTAGATCGTTCTAAGTATATTTGGATCAGTTTGAGTCTAGTAGATTTATATGATTGGGGTAACAAAAAATGTATGTATGGTTTGGTCCTTCATATATATATTATATTTTATATGCTAAAAAGTACACTTTTTAAATATGATTGTTAAAAGTATATTTTGATTTTATTATGGTTGGAAAATTTTCATAGATAGAGAATATGTCAAACTATTTACAAAAATAGCAAAAAAAAAAGGTTACTGATAGACATCTATCAGTTTCTATCACTAATATACACTGATAGACCAACCTTTATTAAAGAAGATTAAAATTTTGTTATATTTTGTAAATAATTTTTTTTCTTTTTTAAAATCCTCTATTATAGTTTTTAGTCAACATAATTTTTTTTACAATGTTAAAAACTAATAATTTCAAAAAAAAAATATTACATAAAATTTTATCATATCAATCATTTAATCTAAAAAATTAAAATACAAAATAATTTTTAAAATAATAATATAAGTTTTAATGATATCCCATTAAAAAATCTAAAATATACCTATATCTTTTTAAAGAATTAATATTTATTGGACTAATCTAATGAGTTGGCCTAAGCCCAACTCAAAATTTGATCTAATTAGCTAGACCCAAAGGTTAGGCCATGGGCTTTGATATTGAAAGTTGGGTCGACTCGATCCAAATCCAAACAGTACATTAGAGTTGGGTCGGCTCAATAATAATGATGATTAATTAATATGTTTTCTGCCCATATAGTTTAAATAAATACACTTAATTATACAATTATACCAACTTTCCTATTTTTAATATGAATAACTTAATGGGCTATTATTAAAAACAAAAGTCGGTCCAATTTATTGTTCCATCTTTCCTTACCGTTTAGTAATACTAAAAGACACCTAAGGGAAATTATTCCATATAACTGTGAGCGATATAATTCCTAAAATGGTCACAATTTTAACTAGACGGTTAAGGTGTAACGTCCCAAAGTTGTGAGTCTAATTTGTTCCTTATGGCCACAAATGGATCTTTCGTCGTCGCCAGGTATATTGTTTTAAAAACCTTTAGGAATTATATATACATGGAATCCTACTTGTGTGCTGTCGTTTGATAGTTTACCCTGCTAGTGTGTATTAAAGTGCTGCGTGTGGTCACCAGGTATGGCACCACGAACTAGAGGAAGAGGCGGTTGAGGCAGGAAAGTAGTTGGGGAGCGGGACCCCGACTTGCAAGAATCCAGGCTGCAGGCCGAAGCGTGCAGGGCTTCGCCATCTCACGACCCCTTTGAGTCAACCTGGTAGAGAGTTAGACCAGAAACGGGCCTCGAACTTCGACTGTACCCCCCACTAAGGACCATCATCCTCAGAAAATCCCAGGTAGAATATACGGGTTATGGCTGCCAGCTATTGGAAACATCAATCATGCAGGATCGTGGTGGGACAGCTAAGGGGCATGGTGGCCGAGAGATCAACCTAGCACGTACAGTCACAGTAGGCGCCAATCCTCGTCGCCTCGTTACCACCAGTTCAGAATCAGGATAGGGCCACGAGTCGGGCTGTGGTAAGCCTTTCGTTTGGAAGCTGGTTACCTGTGAGCTTTCCAAGAAGTACGATCCCCCGAAGTTTAACGGATCCTTTAAAAGACCCCACAATTGCAAAATTGTGGTTGTCCACTGGTTGAGGGGATCTTTCCAATACCAATGAGGTGTCCAAGGATCAAGAAGCTACCAATGTGCTGCTTTCGTTTCTCAATCGACAATGTCAAGCACTGGGGCGCTCGGCTGAGAGAATGATAGAAGCCGGGTGAGGCCAAGCCACGTGGGATCAAGTTTCAAGGAGTAGTTTTAATGAGAAGTACTTCTCTGCTTATGTGAGGTACAACAACAGGCTGATTTCATAAACTTGAAGCAAGAAACCATGGACAGTGGAAGAGTATGAAGAGGAGTTTCATAAATTGTCTTGTTTTTTCCCTGACCTGGTGTTCTACCGAAGCAAAAGAGGGGTTTGAGAGGTTTTGTAAACAAGGAATCTGAGACGAGGTGTAAGGCATCGTGCAAGTCCCTGGAACCTCCCACCTCTACAACCGCAGCTTCCGAGGCATGGGTTTGTTCTTCAGGACAAAGAGTTTCCTGAAATTCCCTGACGAGGAACCGGCCCCCGGTCAGAAGAGGAAGGTTGAGCATAAAGCTCCGGAACCTACCGCAGAAGGTCCAGAGGTACAAAGCAGACCAGTAGGCATGCTCCAATGACAGCTACGACTTCATGAGGAGTTTGGAGGGAAAGGCCGGTATGCAAGTCTTGTGGAAAGCGTCATTTGGGACGCTGTCTGATTGGCATTCGGAAACATGCTACAGATGTAAGCAGGTAGGCGTATACCGGCAACCAATGCCCTAGTAGTGTTCCGGAAATACAGGGGTCAGCCCCCGAGTTCGCATTAGGGTAATTCAAGTCGAACAACTTGCAGTAGGGTCGAGTTTATGCCACCAGTTGTCCGAGAGGCTGAGCACTCGGAACAGTGGTGACAGGTACACTCCTAATCTTGGGCACTAAATGCCTTAAACATTGTTTGACTCGGCTCATCCCACTCTTTCATTTCATCATTGTTTGTGAAAGCATGCCATGTAGTTTTTGGAGCCCTTTGGGCTATGTTTTGTCAGTGTCTACAACGCGTCGAGAGAAATTATGATAGCTAGTGAAAAGATAAAAAGCGTGTTATGTTAGAAATAGCAAGCCGCACCACTTGATGTGACTCTGATAGTATTATATATGCGTGATTTCGATGTTAATTCTGGGCATGGATTGTTGGCTTGCCAACCATACTAGGTCTAGATTGTTCTCGTTAGAAGGTGAAATTTTAACCCCCTAAAAGAAGCCAGCTTTAAGTTTCAAAGGGGCCGGAACAGTAGTTTTGTCTAAGGTTGATTCAGCAGTTAAGGCCAATGATTGTTAGCACAAGGTGTCTGAAGTATATGGCTAGCGTAATTGACACAAGGGAAATCGAGGTTGCACTAACCTCTAAAACCAGTTGTGGAGAGATTATCTCGATGTAATTCCTAAAAGAACTCCCGAGGATTGCCTCCGCCAAGGGAGATTGATTTTACAATTGAACTGGAGCCAGACACTATCTCTATTATCCAAAGTTCCGTACAGAATGGCTTCCGGATAGAATTGAAAAGAATTTAAAAGGTTCATTGAGGAACTGACATTGATAAGGGGTTTATTACGAACCCAGTGTTTCTCGCGTGGGGTGCACCAGTACTGTTTGGTGAAGAAAAAGGTATGGGTCATTACGTTTATGCAATAGATTACAGGGAGTTGAATAATGGGACCAATTAAGAATAAGTACCCCTTTATTAGATCGATGACCTGTTTTGAACCAGCTACCAGGGTGTTAACCTATTCTCCAAGATGACTCTACGGTCAAGTTACCACATCAGCTTGAGGATAGGGACAGGGATATTCCGAAGATTGCATTCCGATCCCAGATATGGGTAATTACGAGTTCATTGTAATGTCTTTTGTCTGACCAATTCAGAACAAATCCAGCAGTAATTCATGGATTTGATGAACTGGGTGTTCAAGACTTTCCTAGACGCCTTTGTATCGTTTTTATAATGATGACCATTTTGTATACTCCAAGAAGAGGCAGAGCATGAAGGAACATCTTAGAAAAGTCCAGGAAACACTGCGGGAAAACAAACTATATGCAAAGTTTCTAAGTGCCGAGGGGGGGAAGATTCTGCCTATGAAAAGGTGTCCTTCCTTGGGCACGTCGGGTGTCAAAGGACGGGGTTTTTTAGTGGATCTAGGTAAGATTGAAGCCGTTACCAATTGGACCCGCCCTAACGACGTTTAGTGGGTTGCGTTTAGTTTCTTGGGGTATTACCTGGATACTTAGTTTCGTAGGTTTGTAGAGAATTTCTCCAGCATGGCCATGCCCGTTGACCTAGCCTAACCAAGAAGGGAGCTTCGTTTTTGGAAGCCAAGGGCATTTGGGTTTGAGACAGTTTTTTCAGGACCTCCAAGCAGAGGTTGGTTCAGCCCCGTTTCTCACCGTACCAAAACGGCTCACAGGAACTTCGTGATTTACCAGTGATTCTTCCAAGAAGGGTTTAGGTTTGTGTGCTCATGCCAACATTGGTAGGGTGGCTCGCCCTATTGCCTCCCTTCCAGTTTTGAAGAACCATGAGCGCAACTATCCTACCTACGGGCTTTTGGGAATTGGTAGCGGTAGTGCTTTGCTCTGAAGATAGAGACACACTTGTTATGGGGAAAAGATCCAAGTGTTCACGACCATAAGTGTCTGAAATTACCTTTCACCCAGAAGGAGTAAACATTGACGGTAGCCGCAGTAGGCCTCAAGTAGGGTTAAAGGGATATGACTGCGAGATCCTCTACCACCAAGTTAAGGCGAATGTGGTTAGTCGATGCCCTCAGTCGAAAGGTTAGGCTCATTCGGCCGCCTTGACACTAAGTAGGTTTAGTTGTGTAAAGACCTGAAACGAGCAGAGATTGCGCGGTGCAGTTGGGCGGAAGTGACTTCGGAGCTAGCACAGTTGACAGTGCAACCAACCTTGAGGCAGGGATTATTGATGCAATGCAAGGTGATCCCGACTTGGCCTCAGAAGTGTTGTCAGGTTGGGTCAGGTCAGGCAACGTGGAATTTTCTGTGTCAGAGCGACAAGGGTCTTTTGCTATCAAGGACGGTTTGTGCGTTCCCAGCGTAGATTGATGGCTTAGGAAGCGGGAACTGTTGCAGAAAGCTCATAACTCTCCATTCTCATGCACCCAGGTTAGTACCAAAATGTTACCAAGATGTGAAATGGTATTACTGGTGGCCTAATATGAAAAGGAGATAGCTGAATATGTCAGTAGATGTTAGTCGTCAGCAGATTGAAGGCCCCGAGGCAGAAGGTAGCAGGCTGTTTCAACCTTTAGATGTGCCAGCAGTGGAAATGAGAGAGCTGGCTAGGGTTTATTACTAGCCTACGACGTGCTCTTTGCATTTCCCAACTCTGGGCATACAGTCTAAGAGAGCTCTCTCAAGATGCGAGACGCGGCTTGCTTTCTCTCTTGGCTTGGACTTTTGGTCGGTCCCTTCTGTAGATACGATCAGTAGCTCACTCCGAAAAACCTCAAACAGCCAAGGTCGGCACATTATGTCCTAGAAGCACCATCGTACGCGGTGAGTAAGTGGGCATCCAATTGTACATGAAGGACGATTAGTAAGGTTGACATGGTTGTGTGCCAGTGTCGATTTGTGTCCGGCAGGGAACCCCTCGTTTCACCTCCAGTTTTTTGGAAGAGGTCTCCAGGGTAGCTTTAGCGGTCACGGTTTGAACTTCAGTACAACGTTTTCACCCCAATCGGATGGCAAACAGAACTGTTTTAAATCAGACATTGGAGGACAGTTGCACACTTGTTGTGTTGGAATTCTCAGGGAGTTGGGACTCCCACTTGCATTTGGCAGAGTTTGGCTTTATTATAATAAAAACTATCTGGCTTACCCGTTTGAAGCTCTTTATGGCAGACGGTTGCAGGTCTCCCGTTAGCTGGAGTGAGGTTGGCGGAGAGGAAACTGGTTGGGGACTGAGTTTAGTGGAGTTGACGACATGAAGCCATGCAGAAAATCAGGGTTTAAGAATGCTAGTAGCACAAAAGTAGACAGAAAAGTTAGGCGGATGTCAGGCAAAAAAGATTTGGAAGTTCGCAGGTGACAAGGTGTTTCCTTTGAAAGTGGCGCCGATGAAGGGTGTCTTACGATTCGGGAATAAGGGTAAGCTAAGTCCCGCGTTTTGTAAAGCCATTCGAGAATTTATTGGAGCGGGTCAGTCTGTGGCTTAACGTTTAGGCCTTGCATCGTCCCTCTCCGCCGGCCAAATGTATTTCATGTCTCCATGTTGAGGAAGTTATTTTAACGGACACATCGAATTTGTCGTGGACTTTGAGCCCTTGAATTAAATGAGAAACTTGAGCTTACGAGGAGAAGCCGTGCAAAGTTGTGGCCAGGGAGGTGAAAGTTTTGTGTGAGCAAGGAAGTGCCACTGTGGTTGAAGATACCTATTGGCAGAATCATTCAGTTTGAGGAAGCAACTTGGGAGCGAGGAGGATGAGATAAGGGCCACTGCATCCAGAGCTCTTCTAGGGATTTTAGAACATTCAAGGACGAAGTTTATTAAAGGGGGGAAGGAGTATTAACGTCCCAAAGTTGTTTGTGGTTTTAAAAAAAAAAAAAGGAAGAAAATATTGGTTATTTTTAGGAAGAGAAGTGGGTTTTTTAAAAAGACATTGGATGCGTGCAAAAAGAATAAAAAAAAGGATTTTCTTTTTTTCCCTTTTCTTCTTCTTCTTTCCTCCAAAGCCCCCCCATGCCTACAGTCGCCTTTTCGCCGTCTTCGACGCCACTAGCCTTCGCCGGTCGTCTCTCTTGGTGCGTCGAACAGGGTGCATAGCCGAAGCCGCTCGCCTCCTCTTCCAATACCGCTCGCCGCCTCGACCCGACGCCAGGCCATCTTGTTCCCAGCCACGCGAGCCCTTCCGCGGGCCGTCTGCTTCCGTTTCCACCGCACATCGATAGTCGAAACCCAAGCGCTCAGAGCTCCCTTGTTCGTGTTGCCACACCAGAACAGTGTCGGTTTTTGTGGCCGATTCACGGTTGGTTTCGCCTGATCCTACTGTTCGGGGTAAGTTCTGGTCCCCTTTTGGTAGCTCACTGTCTTTTGGGGTTCTTGGACCTAATTTATTATTGGTTTCAAGAACGTGTGTCGGTGAAGGGAGTTCTCGAGCGGAATAAGGTCTTGTTTTGGTACAGTGCGTTATCCTGAGGTAATTGATTTACTGCTAGTTACCCTAGGACGTTGTTAGGCCTGCTGTGAGATATTTTTATTTCATATGTGAAACTGTGATGAAATCTCTTATGGGTTTTGTGCTGAATTCGATGTGTTGAATTTGAAGTATTCTTGTTGTGATGATTTTGGATGTAAAGAGTAAAGGATACTGTGATAAGGTTGAAGCATGGACATAATGTGTTAAGGCCTGATGTGATGTATGAGTCATGAGTATGAGTTATGGGCAAGTACTGATGTATGAGTTATGAGTAGACTGTGAAACAGTTGATTGAAGTATGGGGAATGGTGTTAAAGTTTGATGTTGAGTCATGGCCTTGTTGTATGCTTATGTTTAATTATGTACTGTATGTTTGTAAGGTTATGTCCATATGAGATTTTAGTGACTGTTAGTGTACCATTGAGCCATGCACATCGCATGTGTGAACCTTCGGGCCACACCCTATGTTTATGTACGATGTCCTTTTTGGGATCACCACTTGTAATTATGCTGTGACCTTTGAGTCACTACTTATGAAAGTGTGCCTTCAGGTTCGCCCCTTATGCCTATGTCTATGTTTATGATGCCTTTGTACATTTTTTGTCTAATGGATAAACTAATCGGTCACTAAGTGGGCCCAGTAGTGAGCCACTTATTGAGTACATTTTTATACTCACCCTTTTCTCATCCTATTTTTCAGGTAAGAGTAATGACAGACTGGCGCATGACAAGAGAGATCCGTGACCTGGCCATTAGGACGTTTCACTGCTTCCGCATATAGTATTATGTTTTGAATTCTGGTTTAGGAGTTAAGCGTCTTTCACTGTTATGCAAAATATATATATCAATTTTATTATTTGACTATTTAATTTCAAACAGTTGTTTTAGTAGAAGTTAGGGGTACCCCACCTAGTAAATTATTTTATTTTATTTTGCTTAGGTTTTATTCATTATTTTTTAATTATGTTTTTCCATCGTTGCTTGTTTGAGCATTATTAAATAAAATCTTGGCTCTTTGATTTGATGATTTAAAAGACATTGTACGATGGAGTCTATGCATGCATGAAGTAGTGTCCTAGAATGTTGTAGGAAACTAGGGTCGTTACATAAGGTAAGTTTCTCTCATAAATGAAAAAAAAAATTATTGGAACACTATACATTATATATACATAACAAAATATAAAACATAATATATTTGTATTTTCTACAAATAAATCAAGATATATTTCTTTAGTGTATGAACAAGACAATTAATACAATATATCATCTTATATCAAACAATATATAAGAGGTGTATATTTACATTTTTCATTATATTTATAAACACAACAAAAAAAACAAACCTTGATTTATTTCACAAATGTATGAATAAGAAAGTTTGATTTCTTGAGCAGAAAATTGATCTTCAAATAATGAAAGAACTTGAATGAAGAAATCGAAAGGAAGATGAAAGGGGGAAAAAACTCATGAATTGAGAGAAAGAAAAAGGAAGAAAATATTTTTCCAAATTTTTAAGAAGTATACCAACTAATATTAAAAACAAAATCAATATCATTAAATGATTGAACGATAACTATATTAATAGTATTTCAATAAATAATAAAATGAATATATATATATATATATACTAAATTGATTGATGAGAGAGAATGGACTAAAAGGTTAAAAACGTAAAAAATGTATATAAAATCTAGATATGAAAATTTTGTAAATTTGATGACATAAATGAGAGATTAATTGTGGACTAGACTAATAAGATAAAATTTTCTTACGATTTAACCTATATCCTACAAATTAAGTTCGGCAACTCTCAAATGTTTATCCTATGAGAATAGGTAAGGTATTGCATTAAAGGATATTAAATAAATTAAATGTCAATAATGAATTATATATATGTATACAACGTGACGTATTTTCTTGAAAAAAATATATAATGTGATGTATGTTTTGGTAATTTAACAATAATTAATAAAGCCGATGGCAACTCTTTCGAGAAAAAAAACACAAACACAAAAAACAAAACAAAAAATCAATGGGAACTGAATTATCTAGTCATCTAGCTAGCTAACAAGAACTGAAATTGTGTGGGTATATTATGAACGTCTGATTGTTCGATTTAAAAAATGAAATTTGTGTTTATTATTTTACTGCGTTTAGTGTATTTTCACAAACCTTTATACAATTAAATTGGAAAAGAAATTAATTTTAATCGATAAACTTATCAACTTATATCAATTTTCCTTCTAAAACTTTTAATTTTATCAAATCGCACTCCAAAAATTTAGATAAGTGTTACAAGTTTAATACTCTAATAAGTTCTTGCTTCAAATATTATTAGAATAGGGTACTATTATATGTTCAATAAATGATACGAAGTGATATTGATAAACTTTTAAAGAAAATGAATATTTGTTGTGAATTTAAGAAGCACAATAGAAACATGGATGGTAATAAAATATAATATTAAGTAAGTATAATATAATAATAAATAAATAAAACATAATATATAAATAATTAAAATAAAATAACAAAATAAGAAACGAGAAAATTCTCAAATTTCTCCACGCTCTCCACTTTCTCCAATTTGTATGGAATTTACCTAATGTATGTGTGATTTTAAGATCTACCAAATGTGTTAGAGTTAGATAATATGCAGCGGAAGTATCAAGGATCCATAAGCATTCAAATTCATCAATTTTGGCAAAAACTAAAGCATGTTTTTCTAAAAAGGGGTTTTAAGATGATACATTTGAAGAACTCTCAAAGAGCTTGATTGTACAACAGTAGTCTTCACCAAAGATCACTGTGAACCACCTTAAGATCTTCCCTACTATCCTCTTGGAGTTTTAGACCGAGTTATGGGACTCAAGAACAGCTTGAAACGATGAAGAACAGGCAAAGACTCATAGCAGCTCACTTTGAAGAACACTTTCTTCTCACTGAAATTTTCTCTCAAAATTTATGTGTTAGCATACCTTTAAATCACTCCAAACTTCTTTATTTATTGCAGATGAACATGCAAAGAAGAGAATTGCATGGCTTGCAGCTCATGCTTGGAGTATCAATGAAGAGAAGGAAATAGACTTTGTGTGAGCATAAAGAAGATGATATTGGAAAATCAACATTTTCCATTTTGAACATGCAAAACCGATTTTTCAATTTTCTTTTAAAATTAAAATTTGATTTCAAAACCATTTTGATTTATTAAATTGAAAAATGATTTTCTAAAATTAATTTCATAAATTAATTTAATATCAAATATTAAATTAATTTTTGCACAATAATCATCTTCATATATTTAAATCATATTTAAATATGTATTCTCCTATTCTGTTTAATTTGAATGTTTCAAATTAATTTCTCAAGCTACTCTAAAGCTTAACCATTTACGAGCTAGTAGGGAAATCTCGCGAACCTACAGATCATGGGCTCCAACGATTCAAGATTAATCGGCTAAACTCATTAGTCCGATCTAACCCCCATTCGTTAACTAATGGGATACTACACTATAACCCATAGTTGAACTCCCCTCACTATAGATATATTATGTCCACTTAATAACCATAACCAGTAAGTCGATCCTTCACAGGTTGTTCGTAATCACAGCTAGATCAAAATTACCGTTTTACCGTTGTGAATACATCTTGTTCCTTAAGTTCCTACTGACCCTTTAATGAACAATTCTGATTCATAATCTCTATGAATCAAATCCTTTCTCTATCATGAGAAGGTGAGGCCCTAATTGTTCAAGACTTGGAATCAGTACTTAAGAGAACAACCTATTTGCTAACCCTAAATAGGGTAAGAGTGAATTCCATCTTGCAAGACTATGTCCCCAGCTATTCATCCGGTCTTATCCCCAAAATGGTAAGCTTATTAAGCAGTGTTTTTGGACTACTCTCACCGTTTGCAGATTAAAGCATAATTCTGAATAAACAGGAGTTCATAGCTAGCTAAGGATTAAGATCACGTCAACCTAGGTTATATGATAAATGAAATAGTCAGTTTTAACAGTAAAGGGTCGTTATAAAGAGAAGTGACTATTTTCGTGGTCCAGTCTATATGCAAACTCATTGCATAGGATGCCCCCACTCACAAGTCTCAATATAAATGATTTGTGGATCACATCATTTGTAGTACTTTACAACTTCTTATAACAACTACAGAATGGGTCACATCCAATAGTGTTACCAGGATGAGATACCCAATTTCATTCATATACTTATTAGACCATTTAGGCTATATACTGTCAACTTGATCCTATTTATGTCACTACATAAAGTTACAGCATTCAGACTATAGCCAAGGATACGTTTATTGGATTTTCATAATAAGTTACAAAATCAACAAGTCATTATTATTGAGAAATAGAATGCTTATCATGAACTGTGAGTTCTAGGATATTTCCAACAAAATGCCACTATTTATAGGCGTAGTGGCACGTAGGATGTGGACTTACATGGACACTAAGCATGAATAGTTACAAGGCACATGGACAACATGAAGGGTGACACCTGGCTTTTGGGACATTAAGCAATGTGCATCTATTTATTATTAAAATATTCATAATACCTCCCTTAGATGCCCATATATATATGAAATATGTCTCATTAAAATCTTACTAGAAAAAATAAAATGGGAAAAAAACCTAGTGAAGGAAAAGGAGTACATATTTCATATAATATATACTCCTAAAAGAATACAATATATTTACTCCTCCTTATGAAAACATCACTTAAGATCTCTGAGTCGCTGCATTCCAATATTGTGCACCAATTTTTCAAAAGTTGTGGTTGGTAATGCCTTTGTAAATAAGTGTATCAGATTATCCTTCAAACAAATTTGTTGTACAGTGATGTCACCATTTTCTTCAAGATCATGAGTATAGAAAAGCTTCAGTGAAATATGTTTTGTTCTATCTCCTTTAATATATCTTCCTTTGATTTGAGTTACACAAGTTGTGTTGTCTTTGTATAATACTGTTGGAAGACTTTTATTAGATGACAAGCAACACATTTCACGAATGTGCTGAGTCACTGACTTTAGCCATACACATTCTCAACTAGTCTTGTGAATTGCAAGAATCTCAGCATGATTTAAGGAAGTAGTCGTTATAGTCTATTTCACCTATCGCCATGATATAGCAGTTCCTCCATATGTGAACAGATAACCTATTTAAGATCGAGCTTTGTGTGTATCAAATAAATATCTAGAATTTGTATGACCAACTAGATCAAAATTTGATTTATTTGAACAAAACAAACTCATATCGATTGTCCCTCGGAGATAACGGAGTACACGCTTATTTCTGTTCCAATGTCTTTTAGCTAATAAATTTACTAAAAATGCAATATCTGGTCTTGTATTATTAGCAAGATACATAAATGCACCAATTGCACTAAAATATGGTACTTCAGGACCAAGAAGTTCTTCATTATCTTCTTGAGGTCGAAATATATCTTTCTTTATATCCAATGAACGGGCTTCCATTGGAATATTTAATGGATATGCTTTCTCAATATAAAATCTTTTCAAAATTTCTCTTGTATAAGTTGATTGATGAATAAATATTCCATTTTCTAAATGCTCAATTTTCAAACCAAGGCAAAATTTTGTTTTTCCGAGATCATTCATCTCAAGTTCTTTCTTAAGATATTCTATTACCTTTGAAAGCTTTTTAGAAGTTCCAATTATATTCAAGTCATCAACATATACAGTTATAATAGCAAATCCTGATTGTGATTTCTTTATAAAAACACACGGACATATTGAATTATTTTGATATCCTTTTGTCACTAAATATCTACTTAGGCAATTGTACCACATCAATCCTCAATCCATATAGTGATCTCTGTAACTTTATTGAATACCATTCTCGGGAATTTGATGTATAAGTTTCAGGTACCTTAAATCCTTCTGGGATTCTCATATAAATTTCATGATCAAGAGATCCATATAAATATGCTATGACTACATCCATAAGATGCATATCCAAACTTTTATACACAATCAAGCCAATTAAATATCTTAATGTAATTGCATCCACCAGGGAGAATACGTCTCCTCAAAATCAATACTAGGTCTTTGTGAAAATTCTTGTGCAACTAGTCTTGCTTTATATCTTGTGACCTCATTATTTTCATTTCTTTTTCTCACAAATACTCATTTGTATCCCACAAGTTTAACACCTTCTGGTGTTCAGACTACTGGTCTAAAAATATGACGTTTTGAAAGTAAGTTTAATTCTGCCTTGATTGCTTCTTTCCACGAAGGCTAATCTTTTCTTTGTCAAAATTCTTCAACAGATTTTGGTTTTTTCAGATATAATATCAAGAGCAACATTATATGCAAAAATGTTGTCAATAATTACATTAATACATTCCATTCCTAACATGACATAATTTATTGAAATCTCATTATTATCTTTAGATATTTCACCTTCCTCACTAGTCATGTTGAGGATTTCTTCATGGATATTTACATCCTCAACCAAGTCCTTTTCACTATTAATTATTTTTCGTTTTTGAGGATTTTTATCTTAGGAACCCACTGGCCTACCACACTTCTGGTGTGTTACAGACTCATTAGTGATAACTTGTTGTGTTGAGATATCAATTTTTTATGGAACATTTACAACTGGTATATGTGACTTAGTTACTTTCTTTGCATCTATAAATGCATTTGGTAATTGATTTGCTATATTTTGCAAATGAATTATTTTTTCAACTTCAAGTTCACAATGATCTGTATGGGATCTAAATGAGACAATAACGATGCATTCCGTGTAATTTCTTTTTTCAGTTTCTTAATTCTTCCCCTTAATGTTGGAAAATTTATCTCATTAAAATGAAAATCAGCAAATTATGCAGTAAATACATCATCCATTAGGGGTTCAAGATATTTAATAATTGATGGGGAATCATATCCAACATATATTCCTAACCTCCTTTGAGGACCCATCTTAGTGCGTTGTGGTCGAGCAAGTGGAACATATATTGCACATCAAAATTCTCATATGAGAAATATTTGGCTCATGACCATAAGCTAATTGTAATGGCAAATATTTATGATAAGTTGTTGGGATGGTGTCCTAATTCTCCTGGTGGTCTCGTAGTTTGTAAACAATTTGTACACACATTGTTATTAATAAAATAAACGTTATTTTATTTTCATTTACTCATATCCAATAAACTAAGATCCGTGGTTATTTTATACAAACTTAAGCATGTATGTGAGACATACAAGTAGATCATGTCTTAAGTAATAACCTAAATGGTTTGTAATATAAGGATAAATGAGTGATACCTTATCCTGGTGACATTACGGATACGATCCGCTTTGTAGATATTTACAAGTGTTGTAAAGTGCTACAAATGGTCTGATCTTGACTATTCATGTGGAGACATGCGAGCGGGGGTGTCCTATAGAAAGAGTTTGGGAATGATTAGTCTCTTTATATAACGTCGTTGATAATTGAGACTTACATTTCACTAAAATGACCATAGGTGACATGACCTTAATCCTAAGTGTTTTGGGAACTTCTGCCTATGAGGGCGGTCCTTTGATTAGTATGGGTGATAGTGGCCAGATTGCCAACTCAACAAGTCTACCTTTTTGGGGATTTGTCTGATTAGGGAGCTGGAAACTCAGTTATACAAGACAGAATTCACTCTTTCCCCGAAGCAGGGGTAGGTAGATGAATTGCTCCCTTAAGAGCTGATTCCGGGTCTTAAACATAGTGGCCACACCCTCTCTTTGGAAGAGAGGACTGAGTCATAGTAGGACTATAATTTATTGTTCATTAGAGAAATCAGTGGTACTTAAGGAGTTAGATGTAACCACAAGGGCAAAACAGTAAATTGGCCCAACTGTACTTACGAGCGATTTGTGAAGGGGTATCGCACTGTTGATTGGTTATATGTACACAAAAATATATTTGTAGTGAGAAGAGTGCAGTTGTCGATCATTAGTGGAGTGATCAACAATTAACGGATGGTGGATCTCGTGACTAAAGAGTTTAGTCAGTTATTCATGTACCGTTGGAGCTTCAAGCTACATGTCCATGAAGTCCCCTTGGTAGCTCAATGGGTTCAAGTTGAGAATCAGATTTTGGGTTAGTTTGAAGTGTTCAAATTAACAAGAGAAAATTCAATTATATATGATATAATTGGTGTGATGTATTAGATATATTAAATGGAAGAATTGATATAAATATGATTTATATTAAGTACCATAAAATAGAAAAAAAACTATGGTTTAGATGTTTCATAAGATGAAATATTAAAACTATAGGTTATAAATATAATATGATAAGTCGGTTATCATATTTATTTATAATATATTAATTATATGATAATTAATTCTTTTTCTCTAATAATCGATTTGAGTGGGAGGTTATTGAAAGTTTTATGGTAACCGTGAGATAAAAGAAAAATTGTTTTCTAAATTTAGAAGTTGATTTCATTCGTGAAAAATCTCATGGAATAGGCTATCAAGTAAAAGTAGTTTTTACTTAGCGATAGCCATTGAAATCGCTTAGAGTTGACTATACAATAGTTACTTAGCTGATCGTTGTTACACGATCGAATAGCAAAGTCTATGCTATAGGCTTGTGTTTTCTAAACGATTGAGTACATTGTCTATACGATAGACAGTGTTCATATCTCCCACTTACTCGATCGCATACCTCCTCTCTTCCTCAAGCCAAGAACATACAGAACCCACAACTCCTAGATTCTCACACCGAGAATAGTAAGGTAACACTTGTGATGGTGTTCTTACTGTTGAGGTTTGTGCCCTAATGTGAAACCCAGATTTCCATTTTCCCTACTTAAGCAGGTGACTAAGAAATTAACTAAGTGAGAGTTAAATCCTATGTTGAAGTGAAGGAAATTTCTAAGTGTTGAATAGATTTTCCTTGGGTAGTTTTGAATTAAGCTTAAATTGATGAAAATTGACTAAATGTTGGACTAAGCATTACCATACATTCGCCATAAGATCTTGGAGAGATTACTTGGGCCAAGGGAGAAGTTGAAGTGGGAGTGACGCATGCCTTGGAGGTTAGACCAACGCATTAGGCTTAATGGATGCGTTGGAGGGTGGTATGCGGTTGAAGGAAGGCAGCTGAGGGTGATGCATTGGGGTGGCACGCGGGCATGCGAGGATGCATGGGGTAAGCTGGGACGCGGGGCAAGGCAGGCGCTGGACATGCGTCGGAGCCAAGCACCCATGCGTCGACGCCAACGGCCATGCCAAGCATCTATGCGTCGATACGGCCGAGCAAGCTATAGTAAGTCGATGCGGCCAAGCGCCTATACGTCGATGCGGCCGAGCGAGGCCATATTTTGGTGTCGTGTGACCTTGCTATGCGTTGGAGGTTGATGATGGCTTGCACGATGGATACATTGGACGTAGGCCATGCGATGAGCTAGGTTGGACGCATGGTGGTTGACTCTTGCGATGGTTAAGGCTTGCGATGACTGATTAAGTTGGGTTGCGATGGTGCTATGTTGAAAACCAAAGGGAACCAAGGGTTGCTATGTGTTGATTTCATACTATGCATTGATTGTTAGCTTTAGGGCTTCAATCAAACCAAGTATTTTGATGATAACAAACTTAGATTTTTTTGTACTAACATTTTCAGTGTTTCAGAGTCACTATCCTGTAGAGCTCGGAAAGACGATTCCAATGTAATTTAAATCGCTCAAATCGGAGTTGAAATGAGAAAGTTATAAGCAAAAGAAGATTGGAGAGAAAATCGAACGTGGCAGTGATACGTGGCACCTTGCTGACGTGGCATCCGATGTGGCAGCTGACGTGACATACAAACGATCAATATTGATGACGTGACGCTCCAACCGATCACTTTTTGCTGATGTGGCTGTGACGTGGCGACCGTGGACGAATGAGATAATGACAAGTGGCGGTCACCTAGCTTCATGCGCGGACGCGCACGTGTGCCGCACGTGCCTGCGGTTTCTTCACAGAATGCGGCACATGACGCTCAATCTCTTCCCCTGTGCACGTGGTGCTCATATCATCCGGCTATTTTTATTTTTTTATTTTTCTTTAATTTCCTGATTCAATTTTCTCCAAATTCTCACCAAATTTCAGCCTTTTCAAATTTGATTTCCTTCCTAAATTTTCATCCTTCAAATCATTTTTATTCTCCAAATCTATATAATTCCAATCTTTCAAAATTCCTTTACAAATCCTTTCCTTTTCTATTTTTATTCAATCTCCACCATTTATTTGCAATCATATCCAATAGCCAAAATTTATCCCCCTCGCCTATAAATTCGACTAGATTTTACTCTTTATGGACACACATCAAAAGTTATCAAGTCATAAGCTCTCAATTCTCTCTACTCTCAAATTCTTGTCCTCCTTGCTCCTAAATTGGCCTAGAGTTATTTTTGTGAGTTATTTTTTAGTGCTCAACTTGTGTATTTAGCCTTCAAGAGGTAATATTGTGAGGTTTTCTTTTATTTTTTGGAAATTGTATTAAGGTGTGGGTACACTTGAGTTGTGAGAAAAAGAAATTGGTTTGATCCTGAACCAGTAAAAAGGATCTTGGGTTTCTCTTTAGCCTAGGAAAAAGAGGGTCGTGTGAAGTTTGGTCCTCACCTGCAAGAGGATCACTTTGTGAAATATCCAAGAAGAAGTCTTAGAGAGTGGAGTAGGCAATTTGCCGAACCATTATAATTCCCGGTGTTTTCTCTTCCTCTCTCTCTTTTATTTCTTGTTTTCAAATTTTTTGCTTCTTGTCTTAGTTATTTTTTAATCTTTCCAAATTGCATGCTTTAATTTTTAGTGTGTTATTTAAATTTATCCTTGATTAAATTGCCTTTAAATTTGAAGTTATCATAGCTTACATGATTTAAGTTTTGTCTTACATAAATTTTCTTTAATCAAATTAGTGGGTTAACTTTATTGAGCATTTTTTGAAGATATAATTATTTAAAAAAAAATCGGTAGTAAACTCTATTCACCCCCCCTCTAGTGTTGCATTTAGATCCTACATTGATGACCTACTATGCGTTGTTGATTACACTGTGTGATTACCTGAGGCTAGCAGTATGCATTGAGAAAGGGTGTTGGTCATCACCCTAGTGAACGCATATTGAGTGGAATGGATGCATAAGAAGGATGAGCTCATATGGAGGACGTCATCAGATATGTGGCTTGCTAGGAAGAATTATTAAGCCTTAAGTAAAAGAGGTGGATTCATAAGAAGACATGCAAAGTTGAGGGCTATGCGTTGGTGAAAGAAGAAGAAGACACCTTGGCTTGCGCTGATGTAAGAATGCGTTGATGGTGTGAAGAAAAGACAGTTGGACATGCAGCTAAGTAGGAGGTGTCGGTCGTGGAGCAATCTTAGACGCATATAAATAGGGCCAAGGAATTTAGATGAGAACTCAAATTCTCTTCAAAGGACATAAAGAAGAGTTTATTGAGAGGAGACCATGTGTTGGTTGCAAGACCATGCATTAGTCAAGATGTTCCAAGAGGGGAAGATGCTGTCGAACAGAAAGGACAGAAAGTAGCATCAATTTGGGACGATGATATGATTCCAAAGCCATCTGAAAGCTAAAAGAGTCTAGTTTTCAGGGTAGGGCTGCCGGAGAAGAAGCTCCAAGGAATCTGGCTGGAAAGTGAGGACAAGACAGAGGGGTCAAGCTATCGGGTAAGCTAGGCCAGTCTTGATTTTTTGATGTTTCCGGCCAAACCACAAAGAGTTATGAGCTAAGATCTTATGGTAAGATTCCTGAGAAATTTTAGAACATTTTTTCAGAAGGAAGTGTCTTAAAATAAGGTCTAGAACTATGAGTAATCTAAGCTAATATTTGAATCTGGAATTTAGAGTTCAAAAGGGAAACCAAGGAAACTTAAGGAACTTCGGAAAGGAAAGTTCCTAACCAACCAAGGTTAGTGGTTATTGTGTTGTATTTTTGATGTAATTTCTATATATAGGTAAATATATATAGGGGATAATGTTAAATTGGCATGATTAGGGATATATGTTTATCTTGTTACTATGCTTGTTAAGGTATTGTTTGTATGTTTGTTTTGGAAACTGAAATTGTACCCGGGATATATAATTAGCATGCTTGAAAAGGTACTTGGCGGAAAAATATAGTCGGCTTCGGTCGGCAGGAAATTATAGTTGGTGACAACCAGCGGGAAATATAGTCAAGTTACCTAAGCATAGCTAGCGGAAAAATAGTCGATGTGCACATTGGCGGGATAATAGGGTACAAGGAGAGCTTCCACAGGAATTATTGATACATTGCTTTAGTATACGTGTGAAAGTGCTGGGGAAGAAGGTATGATCATGCTAGGGATAACCAGCAGTAAAGCTGGGGATGTTTTTATTATGTGATAACCAGCGGTCAAGCTGGGGTTGATTGTTTTAACCAGCGGTCAAGCTGCTTTGTTCATCAGTTTAGCTGGAAAATAATATTGAACTTGTGGTAATGTTCTTGTATATTTTTGTTGACAAAGTTATTTGTTTATCTCAAGGAACCACTCACTAGGCTTTATAGCTCATGTTTTCCATATTTTATGTTTTACATCTCCCCTCTCCCCCCCAGGTAACGAAAGATAAGGAGTTCCAGGGTGTTGCTAAGATCAAGGTTTGCCACAAGCCACAATTACACTTCCGGGGTTTTACAGTTATTATTGTAGACTTTGTTGTTAAATCTTGGAGTTGTATAAACGTTACCTTGTTGTAAAATAAAATGGGCCTACTTAATCAGTTGTTGTTTGCCTCCTTGACTTAATCAGTTGGTTGTTGAATTTGTTCATTGGTATCAGAGTTATTTCTGCAAGAGTTTTTAGGCAGTAAGTGTCAACAAAAGGGTTGATAAGTGCTGCGGTCATGCCCTTCCTCAGGCTCAGTGGGTAGTCTGGGGCAAGGTGTGACACCTAAAGTCTCGTGTCCTATAGTTTGTAAACAACTTTGTACGAACACTTATGATGTATAATATAAATGATATTTACTTCACTACTTGACTTTGCACATTTAGATGTTTTTTATTTTACCACAAACTAATAAACTTAATATCCTTGGTTGTCTTTATGTAACTTAAGCATGTATGTAGTGACATACAAGTGGATCATGTCTTAAGTGACAACAAAAATAGTCTGTAGTATATGGATATAGGAGGGAAACCTTATCCTGGTAACACTACGGGTTCGCTTTGTGGAATTGTTACAAATGTTGTGACTTGTCACAGATGGTCTGATCCTGATTATTCGTGTAGTGGACATGCGAGCGGGGGCGTCCTATACAAAAAGTTTGTATAAGACTTGATCTCGAAGTGTTAATGTCTTGTCATATAACACCGTTCATGACTGAGACTTCACTTCACTAGAATGACCATATGTAGCATGACTTCAATCCTGAGTGATTTGATAACTCCTGCCATTGATGGCGGTCCTTTGATTTGCATGAGTGCGAGTGGCCAGAATGCTGACTCAAACCTACCATTTTGAGGATTCGTCTGATATAGGAGCTAGAAACTCAGCTTCACAAGATGGAGTTCACTCCTTCCTCAAAGTAGGGGTAAGTAGATAAATTGCTCTCTTAAGGGCTGATCCCGAGGCTTGAACGATGTGGCGCCACGTACCTTCTCATGGCCCGAGAGGTGTTCACACATAGTAAGACTATGTTGTATTGTTCACTAGAGGGATCAGTGGTACTTAAGGAGGAAAATGTAATTACAGGGGTAAAACGATAAATTGGCCTTCTGTAATTATAAGCATCTGTGAAGGGTCATCGTACTGATGATTGGTTATATCCAATGAACATAGAAATATATCTATGGCAAGAAAAGTTCAACTATCGGTCTTTAGTGGAATGTTTGATAGTTAACGGATAGTGGATATCGTGACTAAAGAGTTTAATCAGCTATTCACGCACTGTTGGAGCTTCGAGCCATAGGTCCATAAGGTCCCCTTGGTAGCATGGATACAAGTTCAAAATAAGTTTTTGGGTCAGTTTGAAATGTTCAAATTGACAAGAGAGAGTTCGATTATATATGATATAATTGAACGAGTTAATTAAATATGATATAATTGACTTTATGTATGAGATACATTAATTTGGAGGAAATTGGATATAAATATGATTTATATCTACTAGAGGAAAATATTATAATTAATATATGATATTAATTTTTATGTTATGAATATGATAAGATCACATTCATTGGACGGTTATAAAGGAAATGGGACAGCGTCTCTTCTGTTCTAAATAACGGATGAGTGCATTATAAATAGCTGACGGTGTGTTGAGAACAAAGGGGCGGACATTGTGTTAAAGAGAGTGTCATCATTTAGAAAATCAGTGCCTATACGATAGTGACTGCTCGATCGCTTACATATACGATATTGTTAAATGATCGCTTACCGGTTACACCTTCGCGCGCTATTAACTAAACGATTGTTTACCTTTTCTTAAACAATCGTTTAGCTCCCAATATTGACTAAATGATTGTATAGAAGATCGCTTAGTTTTTCCTACGCGATCGTTTGGACGATCTCTCACTCTTTTCCTACACGATCGTTCATCGATCGCTTACCTTTTCCTACATGATCATTTAGATGATCGCTTACTTTTTCCTACACGATCGTATACTTCACCTAAACGATCAAGCATCTTGTCTATGTGATAGACAACTTCATCTCCCACTTGCTTGATCGTTGTGTATGGTCGTTCTTCCTCCTTTCGTCTACCAAATCTGAACAAAGCCCACACCTTGGATTCTGTCTCCAAGAATACTTAGGGTTCTGAGTGGTGGTGTCTTTTTCGTTTCCTTCTATCCGAGTGGTGATTGTTCAAGGTAGACAGTTGGGTTTTAGACTCGCTGTGAAGAAGAAATCTTTATCTAGTATGATCTCTTGATCTCTTTAGAATTATAAATGCATATTAGTATGTTTTGAATGTATATATGGTAATTCTTTCACAATGAATTGGAAAGATCTGCTTTTGCTCGTAGGTACTCTTGAATAAGAGTTCCTTCACTTACTTCATTCGTGAATCGAGTGGGACTCGATTGGGTTTGAGGAGCATTCAGACGTTCGTGAAGGTTGTGTTCATGTTCGTGCTATTGGCTATTCCGGTCATTGCGTTCAAGTGCATTATTGGACGCAATGGACATTGATCTAGGGACACTTGAAGAATGGTTATTCAAATGTACACATACTTTATCCTTTGAATCATATTGTAGCATGTTGTAATTTCGGTTTATGTTTAATCTGTATGTTTTCGTTTATGACTATAATCATTGTGTTCATTCGGAATGGAATTTGGAACGATCCACTTCCGTTGCTCATGGAGATCTCTATTTGTGATTTTCTTCAATTGGTATCAATGCCAGGTTGTTCTGATATTCCAAATTTCATGGTTGTATTGAACTTCTTTTACAGTCGTGGTGGGTTTTAAGTTTATTCTGCAATACGCTTAAGAGTAAATGTGTTTTCGGATGGGTTAATGGATGTTTACTGAATGATTGCCTCTGTTTAAAGCTTTCTTTAAGTTTACAAAGTGTTAATTTGTAAGGGCCCCTATGTTTTTGGGCATAATTAACAAGCAATTGAGTCTGTATTCAAAGTGTTTGAAGTTTTTCGTGATGAAGTTTCGAAGCATGGAGATGCAGTTCTCATCAAGAAAGAAGACCATGAATGAAATCAAACACGAGGATTTCCATGAGCAGCGTAAGAGATCGTTCCAAATTCCATTCAGATTGAACACAATCAATTACAGTCTTAAAACAGAAACTAACAGGTTATGCTTGAACAAAAATTACAAAATGTTGAACGATGATACAAGGGATAGAGGATACATATCTTGAAGAAGAGAATGCATATCTTTGAAGAACCATTCTTCAAGACTCCCTCGATGACTCTGCAATGCTTCCACAAACAAAAATGCTCGTACGCAATGAGTGGTATAGCCAATGAACACGAACACAACAAACAGTCAACAGCTCCTCGAATCCAATCAAGTCTGACTCGATCCACGAACAAAATGAGGACACCACCACAATGGTTACCTTGGTATTCTTGATGTGAGAATCTAGGAGTTGTGGGTTTTGTATGATCTTGACTTGAGGAAGAGACTGGAGGACTACGATCGAGTAGACGCTCAAGCAAATGGAAGATAAGATACTGGTCTATCGTATAGACGATATGCTTGATCGTTTAGTAAATAAAGCCTATCGCATAGACTTTTATTACTCGATCGTGTAGCAACAATCAAAAGGTCAACGATCGTATTGTCTACTCTTAAACGATCGTTTAGTCTCTGAACGCTATCACTTAGTGAAACTCTTTCACTTGATAGCTTGTCTCCGTGAGCACTGTCCAAATGAAGTTACTTTTAATTTTAGGAAAACAAATTTCCTTTTATCTCACGATTACCATAAAACCACCAATAACCTCCCACTCGATTGGTTATTAGAGAAAAAGAATTAATTATCATATAATTAATTTATTATAAATAAATATGATAACCAACTTATCATATTATATTTATAACCTATAGTTTTAATATTTCATCTCATGAAACATACAAACCATAGTTCTTTTCTATTTTTATGGTACTTAATGTAAATCATATTTACATTAATTCCTCCACTTGATGTATCTTATACATCACACCAATTAATCATATCTAATTGAATTTCCTCTTGTTAATTTGAACACTTCAAACTAACCCCAAAATTTAATTCTCAACTTGAATCCATTGAGCTATCGAGGGGACCTTATGGACCTGTAGCTTGAAACTCCAATGGTACGTGAATAACTAACTAAACTCTTTAGTCACGGGATCCACCATGCGTTAACTATCTGACACTCCACTAAAGACCAATAGTTGCACCATTCTCACTACATATATATTTATTTGTTCATATTAACCAAAGACCAGTGTGATAACTCTTCATAGATCGCTCATAAGTACAGCTGGGCCAATTAACGTTTTTCTCCTGTAGTTACATCTAACTCCTTAAGTACCACTGATTCCTCTAATGAACAATAAGTCATAGTCCAACTATGGAAAAGAGGATGTAGCCACTATGTTCAAGATACGGAATCAACCCTTAAGAAAGTAATCTATCTACTTACCTCTGCTTTGAGGAATGAGTGATATCCAGCTTGTGTAACTGAGTTTCCAGCTCCCCAATCAGACAAATCCCCAAAAAGGTGGGCTTGTTGAATTATATTAATTATATGATAATTAATTTTTTTTCTCTAATAACCGATTTGAGTGGGAGGTTATTGGAAGTTTTATGGCAACCGTGAGATAAAAGGAATATTGTTTTCCAAATTTAGAAGTTGATTTCATTTGGGAAAAATCTCACGGAATAGGCTATCAAGTAAAAATAGTTTTTACTAAGCGATAACCATTGAGAGTCTACACGATCGCTTAGGGTTGACTATACGATAGTTACTCAGCTAGTCGTTGCTACATGATCGAATAGCAAAGTTTATGCGATAGGCTTGCGTTTTCTTAACGATCGAGTACATCGTCTATGTGATAGATACTGTTCATATCTCCCACTTACTCGATCATCTACTGGATCAGATATCTCCTTTCTTCCTCAAGCCAAAATCATACAGAGCCCACAACTCCTGGATTCTCACACCGAGAATAATAAGGTAACACTTGTGGTGGTGTTCTTACTCCGTTCGTGAATCGGGTTGGACTCGATTGGGTTCGAGGAGCATTCAGACGTTCGTGAAGGCTATGTTCGCGTGCTATTGGCTATTCCGATCGTTGCGTTCGAGTGCATTATTGGACGCATTGGACACTTATCTAGGGATACTTGAAGAATGGTTCTTTAAATGTACGCATACTCTATCCCTTGATTCATGTTGTAACATGTTGTAATTTTGGTTTATGCAACATTTGTATGTTTCCATTTAAGATTGTAATCATTGTGTTCATTTGGAATGGAATTTGGAACGATCCACTTCCGCTACTCATGGAGATCTCTGTTTGTGATTTCCTTCATAAGTTACTTGCCTAATGTGTACAAGTGATACTGTATGCAAAATAGCATGTCCCCATATAGATGAAGAAACCTTAGCTCTCATAAGTAATGGTCTTGCAATTAATTGCAAACGTTTTATAAATGATTATGCTAAACCATTTTGTGTATGAACATGAGCTATAGGATGTTCAACACTTATCCCAATTGACATATAATAATCATCAAAAGTTTGGGATGTAAATTCACCAACATTATCAAGACTAATGGTCTTAATTATAGAATAAGGAAATTGTGCTCTTAACTTAATTATTTGAGCAAGTAATCCATCAAATCCAAGACTTCGACTTGATATTAAGCACACATGTGACCATCTACTGGATGCATCTATTAATACCATAAAATATCTAAACGGTCCACTTGGGGGGTTAATAGGTCCACATATATCACCATGAATTCATTCTAAAAATGCAGGTGATTCAGTCCCCACTTTAGCTGGTGATGGTGTAATTATCAATTTTCCTTGAGAGCAAGCATCACATATAATTCATTAGATTGAAGAATCTTCTAGCGTCAATAGGTGCCCATTTGAATTCTCAATAATTTTTTTCATCATTATAGATCCTGGATGACCCAATCGGTCATGCCAAATTGTAAATATGTCTGGATTCATGAACTTCAAGTTCATTGTTACATATGTTTCAATTACTCGTATATGAGTATAATATCATCCAGAAGATAAAACAGACAACTCTTCCAATATACATTTTTCTTTTGAGACAATGGATATGATATATAGATATTCCACATTATTCTTACTATCAGTCTCAATATAATAACCATTACAACGTATATCTTTAAAACTTAGAAGACTTCTCTTTAATTGACTAGAGAATAATGCATTGTCAATTGTAAATTTTGTTCCTCTAGACAAGATAATATTTAATTTTCCAAAACCTTTGATCAGGTTTGCAGAACCTGATATCATATTGATTTTTGCTTCCAGCATTATCCGTTTGGAAAAATATTTTTTACTTATAAGTATTGTATGTGTAGTTGGACTATCTGCCAGACATAGATCTTCTTTGCTCATTTTTTAAATACCAAACATATGAAAATGATCCATATTTCTTCATTAAAAGAAAATAATTACAATAAGAAAAAATACATCATAGTTATTTTTTTAAAAAAACCCACATTACACTACAAGAATTTTGGGCTTTAATGTCGGTTGGAAAAAGTGAAACCAGATGTACAATGTCGGCTTTAAAAAAAATGATCTTTAATGTCAGTTTTAAATCGACATTGAAGATAGGCTACAATGTCGGTTTAAAATTGACATTAAAGATCATTTTTTTTGTTTCCCTCCCTCCTCCATTTTCATTTTTCCCTTAAGTTTTGTTTCCCTCCCCCAATTGTCAATTAAAATTAAGTTTTTTTTTTGGAGAACCCTACCTATTTAGCTCGTTCTCTCCTCTCTCCCTCTGTTTCCCTCTCTCTTTTACATAGTAGTTGGTTGCCCCCTCTCCTTGAGTCTTCTTCATCTATACGGTAGAGTAGCAACCTATGACGACAACGTTTTCGTCTCCTTTCTTCTGACCGAACCCTAGCAGTTGGTGTCCTTCCTTGCGTGTGGCTCAGGATAGACCCCCCATGTTGGAGTTTTCCCCCTGGCACTCAAGCTCCCTTACTTAATAGTCATCTCTCAAACTTCGGTTCCATCCTTCTCCTTCTTATTCTTCGTTATCTGAATCTCACTCATTGGCAGGCACCATTAACACCCAATTCCCTCATTTTTGTTGCCCATTTTCTCCCATTTTCTAGGCCTGATTTAATTTGAAAAGACAACAAAAAGAACTATCCTATGAATTGATCATGCTTCTGTAACTCCCAATTTTTGAATTTTTGTCATTTCTTTTTCCAGTGTTCTTGGATTTCGTTTTTGGGTTTGTAGGTTTGAAATTTTGTCTCTGCATCTGATCGATTTTTTCATCTTTGGGGTTCAAAGGGAAGAGAAGGAAAAAAACCCAATTAAGATCAACAGGTTTATGAAGGAACTCTTATCAAAGAGAACCCATGAGTAGAAGCACAATCGATCCAAATTCATTGTGACAAAATTACAAGCATTCACAAACATACAAACTTGTTATGCATCTCAGAACAAATTACCGCATGCTTTAGAAATTAAATACAACAAGAGTGAGAGACTTACCTGTGAAGAACTCTTCTTTCATAGGTCTCTTGCAGTCGTGAAGAACTTGGACAGCAACAACTCGCTCTCGTCCAGATCGTCTACCCAATCATCTGGTTAATCGCGAACAACATTTTCCACGAAAAAGTAACCTCTTGGACACCACCTTTCAGTATCCAGGAGGTGTGGGCTCTATTATGAATTTGATAGAGGGTTGGAGGAAACTACGATCGCACTATACGACCAAACAAGTAGGAGAATGATACTGTCTCTCGTATAGACTGTGGTGCTCTATCATTTAGTAAAGGTACAAGATCGTTTAGGAAAACAGGTTTGATCGTTTACATGATCGTTTAGTGAAGCTCGCTTGCTACACGATCGTTTAGTGAAAAGCTACATGATCATTTAGAGAATGGCACGTGTACACGATCGTTTAGACAAATAGTTTATGGTTATCATCTAGTCTCTAGTGACCTAAACGATTGGCAGTGTACTTAATGAAACAATCCTTTACAAAATGAAAACATTTTTCATTTTATCCTTCAATTATGAAAACTAAATATAACCTCCCACTTTCACACACGGTTAAAGGAGAAACTACCCACAATTATCTCATAATTATTTTAATTATAAATAAATATAATAACTAACTTATCATATTATATTTATAACTTATAATTTTAATTTCACATCATATGTAACATTTAAACCATATTCCTTTTCTCCTTTACTTGATATAAATCATATTTATATCATATTCCTCCAATTAATGTATCTCATACATCATATCAATTATATCATATATAAGTTGCAGTCTTCACTTCAAAACCCCAAAACGAGTTTGGTAAGGAAGTGTAACTCATCATCGACCGAACCATGTCCAACAAGGTTTTGTTTCTCCTCTCCGCTTCAACATTCTACTGAGGTGTACCTGACACTGAGAGTTGGAAATGATTCCATGTTCTATCACATAGTTCTAGAACTCCGAATCTAAAAATTCTCGACCCTCTTTCGATCGAAGTGTTTTAATCCATTTATCCAATATGTTTTCAACTTCAGCTTTGAACTCTTGGAACTTTTCAATGGATTCAGAATTGTGTTGCATCAAATAAACATACCCATACCTAGAGTAATCTCAGTAAAAGTGATGAAATACTCATAGCCTCCCCTGGCTCGCACATTCATCAGACCATAAAGGTCTGAATGCATTAACTCTAGAGGCTCTTTAGCTCAATAACCTTTTCCAGTAAAAGTTCTTTTAGTCATCTTGTCCTCAAGGCATGACTCGCACACAGGTAAAGAATTTTCCTCTAACTCACTTAGAAGTCCATTCTTCACCAACCTCTCAATCTTATTGAGATTGGTGTGCCCTAATCGAATGAGCCAAAGATGGGTGTTTTCCTTAGGAGAAACCTTAAGTTGTAGATTTTGAGTTACGACAGTCTTAAACATCTCTATGTTATGAAGTGTTGCTAACGGCCTTAGCACATATAAATTATTTTCCAATTTTGTTGATCAAATCTCAACACATCATTCAAAATGATAAATATATACTATCATTCAAAATAGTATATTTACATTTTAGCATACACTTTACAGAAATTAAGTTCCGCTTTAACTCGGGAACTATATACACATCATTCAAAATGATAAACTTCTTCTGTAAAGTCAATTGGAGTCTTCCCACAGCAACAGTTGAGACAACGTGCCGAGTGCCTACTCGCATCGTAATCTCTCCAGCCTCAAGCTGCCGCCAGGATATAATCCCTTAAAAAGAAGAATAAACATGATTAGTGGCCCTAGAGTCAATAATCCAGGAAGAATCATCATTCTCCACTAATCAAATTTCTAAAATTAGTAAATCATATTTACCTTGTTTTGCCTTGGCCTTAGCCTTCTTCTTCTCTTTCTACAGCGATAAGAACTTCGCTTCCAATGTCCATCCTGGTTGCAATGGAAACACTTTCCTTTTTCAACCGGCGTTGGTCACCTTCCCTGTTGTACAAGAGGTTGTAGGTTAGTAGGTGCCTTCCTCTTTCCCTTACCACCCTTATTCTTCTTTCACTTAGTACTGTTAGAAGTAGAAGGTGCAGACTTAGTCCCTAAGGTCGAACCCCTATGGAACTTCTTTGATGATGAAGCAACATTTGCCTCACAAACCTTCTTCTCCTTACTTTTCAGCAAGGATTGGAATGTCTACAACTCGTTGAGGAGAGTTGTAAGGGTATAGTCTACTTTGTCCAATATAGCGTTACTGACAAAGTGTAGGAAGCTATCTGGCAATAAGTGCAGAATGATGCTAACCTGGTTGCCCTCATCGATGCATGACCCATTCATCTCCGCCATATTAAAGTGGACCATCATGTTCAGAACGTGTTCACGAATAGATGTGCCTTCCTTCATTTTTGGAGCTGAAGATGCATTTGAGAGCTTCATGATTGAACTGTCCAGACGGTTGTCCGAACATTCCCCATAGGGACTCCATGATCTCACGTGCTGAGAACATAGGCTCATACTTCTTGGTCAAAATGTCATTAAGACTGGCCAAGATGTAAGCTCGAGCCTTCTCGTTCGCCTTTGTCCATCTCTCATAGGCCTCCCTAACATTTCGAGTAACGTTCTGAGTCGAAATAGGAGGACACTTCTCCGTAAGGACGAACCTTAAATCATTGATGATCAAAATAGTAGTGATCGTGTGTTTCTAACTAGCGTAATTCTCGCCAGTCAGTTTATCAGTGCTTACTAGAGCTAATATGGCTGTAGCCATATTTACGTTGCTAAAAAATGAACAAACTTAATGAGTCTATGCAATACAACTTTAAACACCAATTTTAGTTTTAGCAAAATAGTTTCCATGTACCCTAAGTCAAAAGACATCTATTTTGCAATGATGCCCTAGCGAGGCAGGACAAATAGGTCACCGGTGGGGTGATAAGATGCTCCTTCACTGGGATGAGACACTCTCGACCATTAGGCAGAAACAACTCTTGTAACTGAACCTAAGAGTCACCATTTTTCAGTTCAGAACTGTTAACCTTTAACAATTCCGCGTAAGTGTAACCCTCATTTTCGGCCCTAGAGTTCCACCCTAATGTGCCCACCATAGGGAAAAAGAAGATTAGGACAAGAGACTAAAGTGACCATATCTTATACAGGAGATTAGATAAATAGTCGTGCAAAACTGCCATCCTATAGAGGGACACTCCAAGGGTGTCTCGAGTCAATGCACAGAAACGTTATCCAACCTAATGAGAGAAACCATGGGATATGTTGTCACACGTCCCGCTCCCATTTACTATGAAAATTATCTCCATTCACCTTGGTATTGACCTACCCAAACACCATTCTTTAGGGGGACACTCCCCAGGTGACACGAGGCCAAGGATAGATCTCACGGTGTGAACATAAAAGGAGAAACGTGAAGAGGTTTAAGTGAAGTATCATATAGCCCAAATACCTCCCACTGAATGTTCTACCTAGGGGTTCATTAACTTAGATGACCTGGCTACTGTTTTTATCTAAGTCTGTTTAATTTGCTCAAAAACAACTATTGTCTTTGATATTAAACAAGTTCAAGTGAAGTCCCATTAAACTCTTTAACAGACTATCCTTAAAATTGCATGCATGCATCAAATCTATCTAATTCATCTTTCTAGGAAGGTTCCTAGGTAGGGGTGTTCCGTTTCCGTTAGCTTAAGTACCCCAGCCTAGACAGAACCCACCTTAGAAAAAGGGTCCCTTATAGATAGATTTTCTACATATTTAATCTTTTATTAGTCAATTTAATCCTATTAAACTGATTAAAAGATTAAACCTTAGGTTTCTAATCTCATTAGAACCGTGATCTTAGGTCTATCTCCACCAAGTTTTAAAACTCTTTTAAAACCATGATTCAAGTCTAAGTTCGCATTCATGTCTTTTTATTGATTTTAGTTATAACTTCCCTCATAACACTTATAAGAGAAACAACCAAAACAATTCTCATTGCTATGCATAACTATGTATTTATAACTCTTATAAATTTTACCTATGTGTCATGCTTCATGCAATGTCAATTCATTACTATATATAACTCTTATATACTTGGTAATGAACTAAGCATACATTGTTTTCATACACCCTTATACTATAACACTTATATGATATGATGCATGAGCATGCTCTTGAAATAATTTAATCATGCAAACTACTATATCATAACTCTTACAATATAGAGATGATGCATGACCAATGCATAACCTAAGGTGGGATTTTAACTATATGGAACACCATATGACATATGATAAAACAGACATCTTATGTACATTCACCACAACTAATGGACCAGGATGATTAGCCTCAAAAACTAGAAATTAAATTCTATCTATTACATAAAACCATCGAGCAAACTGATTCACAAGCGAATCGGGACTTGAACCGCCCGAGCGAAGTCTTCCCTGATCGTTTAGTAAATTGGGTGAGTAACCGCAATGCGATGAAGCATGAGGCCACTTAATCATTTAGCGCACTAATTTAGAAACAACGCAAGTCTAAACGGTCGTATAAATGACTACGCTGCTGTGAAGCACAATCGTCTAGACGATCATAGAACAAATGCTAAGTAAATTTTACTATGTGATCGTGTAGTCAGTGACAAAGTGATGAAGCTTGCTGAGTTACACAACTATCGCTTACACGATCTGACCAACTCTTGATCTTCTTCTTCCTCGAAGTAATGCGCAACTCCTTGCTTTGAATCTTCATCATAAGCGACTCACACTAACTCAAACACTTTTAATTACATACTCCATAGCAAGTTAATATGCCCAAAAACATAGGGACCCTTACAATTAACTTTGAATGTAAAAGAATTCAAGAACAAGAGGCAATCATCCCAGAAACTCCATTAATTCACATCCACAAACATATTTAACACTTAAACAGAATGCAGACATGTTTTACCCACCAAGAATGTAAATGCTATTCTATGCATCAATGGATTTGGAATATCCGAACCTGGCTCTGATACCAATTGAAGGAACTCTTATCAAAGAGAACCCATGAGCGGAAACACGATCAATCCAAATTCATTGTGATAGAATTACAAGCATTCACAAACATACAAACTAGTTATGCATCTTAGAACAAATTATGACATGCTTTAGAAATTAAATACAATAGGAGTGAGACTTACCTTTGAAGAACTCTATTTACACAGGTCTCTCACTCTTGTGAAGAACTTGGATAGCAACAACTTGCTCTCATCTAGATTGTCTACCCAATCGTCTAGTCAATCGTGATTAACCTTTTCCACCAACAAGCAACCTCTTGGACACCATCACTCAGTAACCTTGGTATTCTCGGAGTGAGAATCCAAGAGGTATGGGCTCTATTATGAATTTGGTAGAGGGTTGGAGGAAACTACGATCGCACTATATGACCAAACAAGTGGGAGAAGGATTCTGTCTCTCGTATAGGCTGTGGTCCTCGATCGTTTAGTAAAGGTACAAGATCGTTTAGAAAAACAGGTTTGATCATTTACACGACCATTTAGTGAAGCTCGCTTGCTACGCGATCGTTTAGTAAAAAGCTACACGATCGTTTAGAGAATGGCACGTGTACACGATCGTTTAGACAAACAGTTCATGGTTGTTGTGTAGTCTCTGGTGAGCTAAACGATTGGCAGTATACTTAATGAAGCAATCCTTTACAAAATGAAAATATTTTTCATTTTATCCTTCAATTAAGAAACCTGAATACAACCTCCCACTTTCACGTACGGTTAAAGGAGAAACCACCCACAATTATCTCATAATTGTTTTAATTATAAATAAATATTAATTATAAATAAATATAATAACTAACTTATCATATTATATTTATAACCTGTAGTTTTAATATCACATCATATGTAACATTTAAACCATAGTTCTTTTCTCATTTACTTGATATAAATCATATTTATTTCATATTCCTTCAATTAATGTATCTCATACATCATATCAATTATATCATATATAATCAAACTCTCTCTTGTCAATTTGAACACTTCAAACTGACCCAAAAATTGATTCTCAACTTGAATCCATTGAGCTACCAAGGGGACCTTATGGACTTGTAGCTTGAAGCTCCAACGATACGTGAATAGCTGATTGAACTCTTTAGTCACGAGATCCACCATCCGTCTGTCGGACACTCGACCAAAGACCGACAACTGCACTCTTCTCACAACAGATATATTTATGTGTCCATTGGATATAACCAGTCAACAGTACAATAACCCTTCATAGATGTGTTGGGATGTGTGTCTTAATTCTCTCGGAGTCTCGTAGTTTGTAATCTATACACATTGTTATGAATAAAATAAGTTATTAGATTTAGCATTTACTCATATTCAATAAACAAAGCTCCATGGTTGTTGTATGTAAACTTAAGCATGTATATGAGATATACAAGTAGATCATGCCTTAAGTGATAACCTAAAAAGATCTGTAGTATAAGGATTAAGAAGGGATACCTGATCCTGGTAACACTATGGATACGACCCGCTTTGTAGAGGTTTACAAGTGTTGTGAACTACTACAGATGGTAGATCTTGACCATTCATGTGGAGACATGCAAGCGAGGGTATCCTATATAAAGAGTTTGTATAAGACCGAACCACGAGATGATTCGTCTCTGTATATGACGTCGTTGATAGTGGAGACTTACATCTCACCTAAACGACCGTAGGTGACATGACCTCACTCCTGAGTGTTTTAGGAACTTCTTCCTTTGAGGGCGATCCTCTGATTAGTATGGGTGAGAGCGGTCAGATTTCCAACTCAACATGCCTACCTCTTTAGGGACTTGTCTGATTTGAGAGCTGGGAACTCAGTTACACAAGATGGAATTCACTTCTTTCCCGAAGTAGGGGTAAGTAGATAGATTGCTCCCTTAAGGGCTGATTTTGGGTCTTGAACATAGTGGCCACAACTTCTCTTTGGAAGAGAGGACTCAGTCATAGTAGAACTATGACTTATGTGAATTAGAGGAATCAATAGTACTTAAGGAGTTAGATGTAACTATAGGGGCATAATGGTTATTGGCCCAACTATACTTACGATTGTTCTTCCTCCAATCTCATCCTTTAACCAAGTCCACATGGAGCACACACTTCTGGATTCTCACACCGAGAATACCAAGGTAGCCATTGTGGTGGTGTTGTACTCAACTCGACATAGTTCGAGGTTTGTGGAGGTCGTTCGCCGTGTTTGTGATCTTGGAGATTGCTAAGTTCGTGGTCTCTATGATCATGCTGTGGTGCGGTCGTAGTGTTTGAGCGTTCGTGATTGTTGTCTTGCTGATTATACAAGCGTTTGAGATCGAAGGTGTTTGAAGATGAGTCTTCAAAGGTATGTATAACTTTATCTCTTGATCTTATAGAAAAACATGTTGTAATTTCATTTTGTGCATGACTAGTATGTTTCCGTTTCTTGACTGTAATTGTGTATGTTCAAATACGATTGAAATTTGGAATGATCATTCCGCTGCTCATGGAAATCCTCAAATCTGCTTTCCTTCAAGATGCTCGTATGTACAATTGGGCCAATTTACCATTTTGCCCCTGTGGTTACATCTAACTCCTTAAGTACCACTTCCCTCCAATGAACAATACATCATAGTCCTACTATGAGCGGACACCTCCCGGGCCATGAGAAGATGTATGGCGACACATCGTTCAAGCCCCAGAATCAGCCCTTAAAAGAGCAATCTATCTACTTATCTCTACTTCAGGGAATGAGTGAATTCCATCTTGTGTAGCTGAGTTTCCAGCTCCCTAATCAGACGAATCCCCAAAGCGGTAGGTTTAAGTCGGCAATCTGGTCACTCGCACTCATGCAAATCAAAGGACTGCCCTCAAAGGCCTAAATTCCCAACTCACTCAAGATTAAGGTCATGTTATGTATGGTCATCCTAGTGAAATGAAGTCTATGTCATGAACGGCATTATAACGAGACTTAATACTTCGTGGTCCGATCTTACGCAAACTCCTTTGTATAGGACACCCTCGCTTGCATGTCTCCGCATGAATGATTAGGATCAAACCATTTGTAGCACGTCACAACACTTGTAATTATCTACAAAGCGAGTCGCATCCGTAGTATCACCAGGATAAGATTTTCCTCCTATATCCATACATTATAGACCATTTTTGTTATTACGTAAGGCATGATCCACCTGTATATCTCCACATATATGCTTAAGTTACAATGACAACCAGGGATCTTAGTTTATTGGTTTGTGGTAAATACAAATAAAACATCTCATGTTTCATAGACAACGGTGAAGAAAATATCTCATATTATTACATTGCAAGCATTTGTTCATATAGGTGGTTACAAACTACAAGACCTTACAAGAGTTTAGGGCATCAACCCCAACAGTTTAGCATTTGGGTTTTAAAGATTCTTGTTCTGTTTAACGAGTCTTTACTCTTCATTTATTTTTTTTTCCCTGCTTCGTTTGATAGAATGAAGATTACTAGTAGCTCTATAATTGAAATTTGTTTGGTATGGCTTTGATTGTTAAATAATGTAACCAACTTCGTTTGATAGAGTGATTGTTAAATAATGGCTTTGATTGTTTTTTTTCCCTACTTCGTTTGATAGAGTGAAGATTAATAAAACCAACTCAAGAAGGAACTTTGATGTTTGTTCAAGTCCCTTTGTGAAAAATATAATATTCTTATGCTTTAAGTGTTAAAGTGCAACTAGATAAACTAGCTAAATCTATGAAGATCGATTCTGTTTATGATCATAATTATCTCGATAGTAGATAGGTTACTAATTGTTGTTACACTTTTTTTTCACTTGAACAGGATATACAAGAGAAATGAGTAATATTGTGGCGATTGAACCATAAAGAAGATAGGTTACTTGTTTTCTTATCTTTTTTTTTTCTTCGCTCTTGACTATACGATTCTTTTTTTTTTAAAAAAAATAGTCTTTTCTTATCGTTTGCAAGTGGAAACAAAGCTATTTCAGAGTAAGGTTCTTTTGGAAACTAGTCAAATTAGAATTTGGGAGCTAACTCATTTGAGCAATAATGAAATGACTTTAAGTGAATTTTATCATTTTGTTAGGTTCAAGTTTGATGTGTAAGACTAAATTTTGATTCTTAGGGATTTGGAATGAAGATAGGAAGATTGCATTGGACATGTTTTTAGAAGGGTGACAAGTGGAGAAGGTGTATCTAACATAAAAGGGACTTCATAACAACATTAATAACAAGTACAAGATAATATATATAAGACGCTTATCTTAAAAGTCTATTTGTTCTAAAATTTTAGATTAGATTCAATGTTGGATTGTGACTATCCTGCAGTTATGGTAGTCATAGCTTAGTTGTTTATAACTTTCATTGAGTGGTTTATGGTAGTGGAACATCTTAGGCATCATTTGGTAGTTTATATTTATGCATTATTTGTCTAAATGAATCTGGTTGCACTATGATAGTTTGTGGGTTATTCATGCATTGTGGGTTAGTTAATTCTTTATTATCATCGTCAAATCTTTTGTTATCTTTTATTTACCATTTTTGGGCTTCTTCGTCAATTTGAATCTAATTCGTCCTTGGAATCTTGTTTGGATAATCTAGGATTAACCTTAGATAGCATCTTTTAATTGGAGGTATTTTTTGTGGTTTCATTTGATTGAATCTTGTATCTATTTTGTGTGCTTTTTAGTTGCTTGAAGTTTTGGTGTTGCTTTATGGGCTTTTTACTTTTTTGTTATATGGATGGTGTAAAACTTTTTAATTGGAGATGTTAATTTCCTCATTTCCTCTTTCTTATGCTTATGCTTATGTTTTAGCATATTTTGGATTTTTATTATGTGATTCGAGCTTCTGTGTGATTTTTTATAACAGAGCATGATATCTCGGCCTTATTTGCAAATTCCCATGAAGACTCGAAATCATAAATTCCCATGTTGTCTTTCCATAGCTCCCTAGCTTGAATTTCATAAATTCTTTTGTGTGGGGTAGTTGAATTCTTATTATATGTTGTTTGCCCCTTTTTCTCTACTTGGTGGAGAGAACATAACGAAAGAGCAATTGAAAGACTATTTGAAAAACACTATATAATATTTACAAGTTTTAGTTATATTTTATAGATTAAAAGTAAGTTCTCGCACTTTTTTAATACACCAATAAAAGTTGTTTGAATCTAACAAAATTTTATTTTTTCTATGTAATCCTTATGAGATTTGGTAATTTGTAAATTATCTTCGTTTTAGAGTTAAATTATCATCTCCAATTCCTCTTTTGTGACTTTTTATTCTGGATTTTTTAAAGCAATTAAGAATTTATTTTGTGCACGTAAAGGTTGATTGTCTTGGTTTTAGAGACATGTCGTTTTTTAACTTTTTGACCGATATTAAAAATGGATTGGACAATAATTATATCGAATACACGGACAATAATTCTGAACAATAATTGGAAAAAAGGACATGGCATTTAAAAAAATGGATAATAATTGAAAAAATGAATAATAATTCTGGGCATTAATGTCTCATTAAAAGGTTTTAACGTCGGTTGACAACCGACATTGAAGATCATGTTATAAAATGTCTTTAATGTCAGTTGTCTTTAATTTCGGTTTTAAATCGACATTGTACACCATCTTCAATGTCGAGTTAAAACCGATATTAAAGACTATTTATAACACGATCTTCAATGTCGGTTGTCAACCGACATTAAAGCCTTTTAATGTCAGTTTTAAACCGACATTAAAACCCAAGTTCTTGTAGTGTTAAGTTTAGATATTCTCAAAGTCAAAAGAAACATTTGATGTTTCACCAATAGTGCTAATCTTTTCTTTAGGAGATTCAAAAAAGTCCGCCACATCCAAATTTGTCGTGTGGGATGGGTCAAATATGTCTTATTTTGGTATGCAAAATTTACTTCCACATTTTTCTCTTTTTCCTTCAGGTAGGCTTGAAAAAGGTCAACTAAGTGTTTTGACGTACTACAGGTACGTGACTAATGCCCAGTCATTCCGCATCAGAAGCATTTATTTTTCAACACTTTTTGAACTTTTATCTTGTGGAGCTTTTCCTTTGTGATCATCACTTTGCATGATTATTTTGAAATTTGAATGATTAAAGTAACCACCACAAAATAATAATTATTTCTTCCTCAACCATGATCATGACCTCGACTACAATTATTAACATTCACAACATTCATTTCAGGGAATGGTGTTGTTTCGGTTGGTCGAGATTCATGATTTTTCATCAATAACTCGTTATTTGTTCGGTCACGAGAAAACCTTTCTCTCAATATTGTTGCGGGAGCATATTCGAGACATGAAATGTAGAAAATGTCTTCTCTAATATATCAGCATCAGTAATTTTCTCTCCGCATAATAACAATTTAAAATTGATTTTAAATAATGCAGACTTGTAATCACTTACTGATTTGAAATCTTGTAGCCTCAAGTGCATCCACTCATAATGAGCTTTAGGAAGAATAACTATTTTTTAGGATCATACCTCTCTTTAAAAATTTTCCACAAGATACGCGGATCTTTTATTGTAAGATACTCTATTTTCAATCACTCGTGGATATGATGACGAAGGAAAATCATAGCTTTGTTTTGTCCTTGCTAGATGTCGTATTTTCTTCTTTAATAGTCTCCCTAAGATTCATAGCATCCAAGTGGATTTCAGCATCGAGTATCCATGACAAATAATTATTTTTGTTAATATAAATGACGTAAATTCCAATTTTATGAGATTTTTCATGACAGCACTATCATAAAATATTGTACTTATGTTAGAAATTTAATAGATATTGAATATGCAAAATAATATTGAATTTATTAATTATAACGAAGAGAATAAAACCGACATACCTTTAGGACCTACCTTTAGAGGGAGAAACACAGAAGCTCGTGCTGATAACGTGTTGTGAATTTGAGGAGCACAATGAGAATACGATGGTAATAAAATATAATATTAAAATAAAAATAATATAATATTAAAATAAATAAAACATAATAAATAAATAAATAAAATAAGAAAATAAGAAATTAGAAAATTCTCAAATTTCT
Organism: Benincasa hispida; assembly: GCF_009727055.1. Taxonomy (NCBI): domain Eukaryota; kingdom Viridiplantae; phylum Streptophyta; class Magnoliopsida; order Cucurbitales; family Cucurbitaceae; genus Benincasa; species Benincasa hispida. Next base: position 6,580,691 of record NC_052359.1, on the reverse strand, counting down.
CCACTTTCTCCAATTTGTATAGAATTTGTACAATGTGTGTGATTTTAAAATCCACCAAATATCACTATTTATAGGCGAAGTGACAAGTAGGATGTGAACTTACATGGACACTAAGTAAGAATAGTTACAAGGCACATGGACAATGTGAAGGGTAACGCATGACTTTTGGGACATTAAACAATGGACATCTATCTATTATTAAAATATTCATAATAATATTAAGTTAAACTTCATGTTGAAAATTATGTATGACAAAGTTATTCATTGGTAATTTTTCATTGATCATGTTTATTTTTTTGTACAAAGTTTTATTTTGATAAAAATGTGTTAAGTTTATGAAATTCTTACACCTTTTCGTTATATGGTTAATTCATCAAACTTATTATAATTGAGGCTTCATTTGCAAACGATTCCGTTTTTTAAGATTTATGCTTGTATATTTCTAATTTTTCAATTATGATCTTCATTTTTGCAGCAAAAAAAAAAAAAAAAAAAAAAAAAAAAAAAAAACTTGAATTCGAGTATGATGAGGGTATTGAGGATGTGTCAATCTAATTGAGATGTCCTGTGTACCTTCTGATCCCACACTTCTAGTATCTTGTTTAAAAAAAAACATTTGAATTCCTACTTAAATTCTGAAACACAAATTTTAAAAAGCATTAATAAAAAGTAGATAGCAAAACATATAAACTAATTGATGAGATTAATGCTAATGAGCTTAATTTTAAAAAAACTAAAAGTCAAAAGTTAAAATGGTTATCAAACAATGCCTAATCTTCAAACATTTGTTAATAAATAAATAAATAATCTATTAACACACAAAATTAAAGATTGGATAATTAAAAAAAATGTATACATAAAAGATCAATTAATTTTTTGAAATTCAAAATTTATGTAGGATCTATGATCCAATTCTTTTCTCAAATTAGAGATAAAAAATAAAGACAGTTAGAGATAAAAAAAATTATAACACATACGCTTGTGATCCAATTCAATGAAACTAAAAATTTATAGTTCAAATTAATACAACCTCCCAACTAGTTGGTTTAGAGGTCAATTTGGCTTTTTCCCTTAATACTTCCCTCATTATCAGACAAGGTGTCACAGGATTAAGTTCTTAAGCTCTTGAGCAATAGGCATAATTGACGAAGCCTTGCAAACAATATTGCCAGTGTTCAAGAACTAAGGTCCTAACACGGGCCACTAAAATTCTTTTTTGCCCTTCTTTTCTCAAATTTGTGGAAAAAAATTTTTTTTTAACATTTAGGTGCAGCAAATTGCATCCATTTTTATGTATCTCCTCCAATTACAAAAGAAAAAATATTTTTAAAATATATATTTAAAAACAAAATCATGTGACAACTCATGATTGAACATTTGGTGAATCGCACAACTATAGGTGCAACCTGATACGTATATTTTTCAAGATTTAATAGTTAATCAGGCATAAGTAGTTTTTTTTTTCTTTTCATTATATATATATATATAGTAAAAAAAAATTATATTTTTAATCCCTAAAATTTGGTTCAAGTTGTATTTAGGTTCAAGTTTAGAAATCAATAATTTTATCCTTAAAATTTGCTTTTGGTATCGAAAGAGTATAATTGTTTATTTTCACATTTTTAAACACCCAAATGTAACTTAAAAAGTAACATTTCATTAACAAAAGATATAATTTTTCTTAATTCTTTTTATAATATATATATATATATATATATAACATCACATCAATATCATACATTGAAGAAAATACCAAAATTTCATACCCCGCTCCAGATTACCCTTTTAACCTGGATGGAGATGCGACTGCAGCAGTTACGAACCCTTTTACTGGCACTTAATGCCTAACTAGTCTATTTATCTTGTCTTGAACCCTGATTACGTACATTTCATCAACATACTGAATAGATTACTCGAAACTTAACACATTTACATTATAGGTTTAAGCATTGTTCTTACATACACTTATGCATATTACAACTTAGTGAGCCCAACATTCAACACAAGTTTCTATATGACCGACACATGTGTACTAACAAATACAGAGTCCTCAATTAAGCTTCCTTCAAGCTATTGAGTCTTTGAGTGGCAAAGCAACAGTAGAGATGTCTTTTGGGAACTGACCGCTACCTGGAAGGGGAAAAACATTTGAAAACATGAGTTAAAAGCCCAGTGAGTGACTAACTTTTAAAACACAACTATCATACATAAGTTTGATAGTAAAACCGAAAGCTTTAACGAAAAACATAAACTTAGGCAACCATTATTTACGTAATCATTAACATAGCAAAGCACAATTTTTGTTTTGTTGAACTATACCTTAGTTGAAAGTGGTCATCTTGCTCACTCATTATCTTACTTAATTGCATTACTACTTAACTGAGAATGACCATTTTGTTTAACTTCCTAAAAACATAACTTGTATCCTTAGTTGAGAGATAACCCTTTTTCTTAATCCCTCAATGACAATCCTTAGTTGGTGTGGAGTAATCTCAACACTACCAACGACAACTCCACTTACGTGCATGTGGTTGTAGTTAAGTATTGTCATACCTTAGGTACTACCGCTCATATACCTTCTCTATGTCCTTCAGCATCGAGCTATTCAAATCCAAGACTAAGCTTCAGTACCTTCTCATCTAGTTAATAACGGGTAGAAATGCACGTTATTACAGCGGAAATAAGTAAAACAATGAGGGAATGCGACGGTAAAAATAAACAATATCATGTCCAAAAGTGTTAAACTGAAAAAATTACGATCGCATGCGCCCATCGTATAAAAGCAATTAATTTACTTATTTTGTGCATGAAAAATGTGTTGGCGCAAGTAAAATTGCGATCCAAGGAATTAGGCGTCCACGTGCATTGAAAGATTGCAATCATATGCGATCGTGAGAAGTTGCTCAAGACGGTGGCTGTATAAAAATGGCGCATCAAGGTGACAGCATAATAAATTATGATGGGACAGAAAGCTGATGACGGTTGAATCCGAATTTAGTTGACAGGCCGTTAAAGCCACACTGTAGCAAGTATACTCAACTTTCGTTGACCATTAATCAGCGCATCAGAGCAAGAGATTTAATGATCGCCCATCATTGCAATCATCAGAGAGAAAAGTTGTTTCAGCTTGAGTTCTATAAATACCAAAGGCCACCATTGTACTGGGGATCGCCATATATTATATATAGAATAAGATAGAAAGTTGTTAGTCTATTCATATTCATACTTATACTTAGAAGATGGCGACAAGCTAAGAGACGAAGAAGTCGAGAGATCATTCCCGAACAGATCGAGAGACTGCCAAGAAGCACTACAAAGGGAGAAAGGGCCAACACTTGCGAAAGCAAGGAAATTCATCTGGACAGAGTTGGAGTGAAAAAGAAAGTGTAAAAGGCCAGGGAAGCAAGACATTGTTACCGGGCTTTTTATCTCTGCATTCAATTGCGATTATGTATTCTGCATTTTATTTATAGAAAATGGAAATCTCATTTCAACTTATGTTCAGTCTCTCCATACTGCACATGAATAGTTAAATCTCTGAATGGGTTGAGAAGTACTTAGCTAGCATGATCGCAAAACTTGTACACAATCTTAGGAAGTGTTAGCTAAGCCCCTTCTCAACCCGTTCATCACATACTCATTGTAATTCTCGATTTCATCAACTCTTTATTCAAACTCCGCCGCATGGGAAATATTATTAACAAAATACCATCCAACTGATTTCTTTTCACCACCACAAGAGAATCAAATTAACTGTCGCATATTTACTCAGTAGTCCCTGTGTTCGACCTTGGACTTACCAGGAAACCTAGTGAGGTTTATACTTGGGTCTTATTAGGAAAACTTGCATGTGCAACGCATAACACATCATCGCAACAACGCATCAAGTTTTTTGCGCCGTTGTTGGGGACTACGGCAGTACATATTGTGCTAACAGTAAACCTTTTGATTTTCTTTGCAGCTTTTAACCTCTGTGCACTGCCATTCCTTTGTTAAGGGAAGAAGCAGGCGTCACATAAGCGAAGGACATGTTCCTGAGCCCAACTATGACCCAGAGATTGAAAGAATGTTCCGAAGAAGACAAAGAGACACCGCCGACAACAACAAGAGAGAAATCCCAGAATGGCAGAACAACCGAAAGAAAGAGCCGCAAACGCGAACAACATCATGGAAAGCCCCATTCTCCTGGCGAACGACCGCAATAGACCCATCCGGGACTATGCGCCACCTAACCTCTATGATTTCTCGCCAGGAATCATGAGGCTAGCTTTGGATGGATCGAGGTTTGAGATGAAGTCGATTATGTTACAGATGATCCAGACAGCCGGATATTTTGGTGGAAGGCGTGGCGAGGATCCACACGCACATCTCCGAAGTTTCATTGAAATCTGTAACACTTTGTGTTCCCAAATATCTCAACTGAAGAAATTCGACTAACGTTGTTCCCATTTTCATTATGCGATCAAGCAAGGAAATGAGCCTATTCTCTCGAACTAGGGGAGATAACTTCGTGGGAACAAGTTGTAGAGAAGTTCATGAAGAAATGCTCCATGCGTTAACATAGTCGAGCCCTCATACTCTAGTGCAACCTTGTGCCTAACACCTTGCGCGCCTGCCTGCATGGTACAACACTCACTCTGTCGCATAAACCAACGCCCCCATCACTCTGTTGTGCTTACAGCCTTAGCATGTCTTGCATGGTTCAATGCATCTCAGTGCGTCCTTGCACCCAGGCCAACACATCCCTTGCACGCAACTTAGCTCTCAGCATATATGCTCAACACCACTGTCTGGCCCTTCAAGCTACTTGCTTTTTCAACCCAAGCAGCTGCCTGCTTGTTCAAAATTCCAGATTCAGTTTACAAATTTAATAACTATCTGTTTAGGCCTTTTCTCAAGATATTTCCTTCTACAAACTTTTTTTAAAATGTCTTAGCACGCTTACCTTAAAATTTAAGCTTAGAAATTCTTGTGGTTTGGCCAAAATTCTCAAATTATCAAGACTAGCCCAAGCTTACCCGAGAGCTCGACCTTCAGCCAAAATCTTCACTCTCTAGCTTGATTCCTCTAGAATTTCCTTCTGGAAACCCATCCTCAACAACTAGACACAATCAGGGTTTAAATGATTCTGAAATCACTCCATTTGCACGAGTGAATTGCTCAAACTCTCTCTTTGAAGTCAAGCTTGCCTTTTATACTAGCAGTTGCATGATCATCCTTTAATATCAAGCTGCCACCTCTTTCTTAAAGGGATAACAACAAACCTAAGCATGATAGCTAGCTTAGCTGACTAATCACTAGGCTGATCTTTTCTTCTTGGTCATCAACGCAAGGATCAACTCTCAAGCCAACACTTGCAACCACATGGCAGCATGCCTCCACAAAATGCACCGCCCATCCTTGGCCAACACATAACTCACTTTGAGGCTATCGCATCCCTTCTTTGGTCACATACTCCTAAGCCAACGCATGTCTTAGCCCATGCAGAGCTTAGTCTTAACATATTAACCAAGCGTTAGGCCTTCCTCGCTTCATCGCATAGCTATAGCGTGCATCAAGTGTCCAACACCATACGCTCATCACCCCATACTAGTCAACGCGCATGACCAGCCTCAACGCTGAACGTCTAGCCATGCGCACATCACCTACCCCATCGTCTAGCGCTTACTAGTATCGTCTAGCGCTATTGTGCAGCCTCGCATGCCTTATATGATCATCCTCGTGCAACGCCTATACACCTAGCGACGCCTTGCTCACATGCAACCAAGCGTTTCCTCACTCGCCTTGGCCTTACTCGTTGCATGATGTGTTATTTTATGATGTGGGATTATGGAGGAAATGCGATGATGAAAATAAGTTGAGCACTTAAGTTTTCTCAGTGGAATCCAAGTGTAAACCCCACTGAGTTCCTGGTAAGTCCAGGGTCGAACTCAGGGACTTGTGAAAATAGGTTGCAGTGGTAATTTTTAGAAAATTTTGCGGTAACCGGTAACTCAATTAATTGTTGGTTTGTTTGTTGATTGCGGTAATGAAAAATATACAAATGCGGCGGATTTGAGAAAAGTCTGATTGTGTGATAGATGAACTGAGTATGCAGATGAACGGGTTGAGAAAGTCTTTAGCTAGCATTACTTGGGAATGCGTCAGACTATGCGACCATGCTACAACCATGCACAGAAAGTCATTTTCCAATGCAAATGCGATGCTTCTAAGTCTAGGACGCATGTGTTGAATGCAAAAGTGTCCATAAAGCTTATTCCTAAGTCTCTACTCTTTTCCTATGCGATGATGCATGATGCACAAAGCCAAGGTGACCGCATACAATCATATTTTATCTCTAGGATGCATGCAATGCGTTCATAAAAAATAATGTTTATTCCTAAGCTTCTATCTCTTGATTATGCATTCTAATTTGAGTCTCTCAAGCCTAGATTTTACATAACTTTCCCAAGCCTAGATCCTGTCCTTAGATTACCCTTCCGAGTATCTCTAATGAACGAATAAAGCATACATAATACAAGATAGTCGCATAGAATGAAGATTACCAGTTGCGCTAGCTAAATGCTTCTCAACCCATTCAACAGATTTAGCTACTCATGCGTAAATAATAGAGAGTGAACAGATATAGAGAAGTAAATTCTATGTTTATAAATGAGTTGAATACAAAACAACAATGGAAGATAAAGGTAGAGAGCCTGGTAGCAATCCCTTGCTGACCGAGGCTTTTACACTAGTAATCTCTATTTGGTTCAAAAGATATTCCTGCTTCCATAGGAGTTGGCCCTCTCTCTGCTCTTGAAGCTTCTGCTGGTCTGCCAAGCTTATCGGACGATCTGTCAGCACAACTTTCTTCTCTCACGTTCGCCTTAAAGTAAAAGAAAATTTAAGGCTAAACTATGAACAGAGCTTGTGAACTCGTGAGATGGTGAACCCCTTTTCTAAAGGATGCCTTCGAAATTTATAAAGCTTCTAGGGTGAAAGGCGACTTCTCTCTTATGATTGCACAGATGGGATGGCTTTAATTCCCTGACTGATGCGTCGAATATTTGTCATCGAAAAGCTGAATGTACTTGTTATCGTTATCGGCTGTCAACTTAATTCGGATTCGATGGTCATCAGCTTTCTGTCCCATCGTGATTAATTATGCCTTTCACCCAGATGCGCCGGCTCTATGCGGTAATCCTTCTTGAGCGGATGTTTACGAACACAATCACCACAAAGCCTTGCGGTAATGCTGCGCTCGACCAATGATTTTTTATGATCACTCTTTTTGCCTTGCGTCAACGCATATTCTGCATAAAAACATAAAAATCAATTGTTCCTATGTGATGAACACATGCGACCTCAATTTTATGAATTTGATGCTTTTTGGATGCAATCTAACGTATTTTATCAACGCAAGCCAGCAGTGTTTAAGAACTTAGCACTATGATAACGTGTATTTCTGCCCGTTATCATTGCACGATGGCTCTTCCTCGTTGCACGATCACGTAAGCCTCAGCGCATCCTTGTACACGTGCGCTATGCTCAACGTATGGCCTTTCGCCAATGCCCAGCCTGTTGGGGTTGATGCCCTAAAGTCTCGTGTCTTGTAGTTTGTAAACAGTTTGTACAAACGCTTGTGTTGTTAATATATGATATTCACTTCACATCTTATATTTTTGCTCAGTTACTTGTTTTATTTGCTTTACCACAAACCAATAAACATAAAATCCCTGGTTATCTGTATATGACTCAAGCATATATGTGGTGACATACAAGTGGATCATGCCTTGAGTGATAAACAAAATGGTCTATAGTATATGGATATAAGAATGAAACCTTATCCTGGTAACGCTAAGGATGCAGCCCGCTTTGTGGAATGGTCACAAGTGTTGTGACTTGTCACAGATGGTCTGATCCTGATCATTCGTGTTGGGGACATGCGAGCGAGGGCGTCCTATATAAAGAGTTTGTTTAAGACCTAACCATGAAGTGTTAACGTCTCGTTATATAACACCGTTCATGATAGAGACTTCACTTCAATAGGATGACCATAGATAACATGACCTCAATCCTGAGTGAGTTGGGAACTCCTGCCATTGAGGGCGGTTCTTTGATTTATATGGGTGCGAGTGGCCAGGTCACCAATTCAAACCTACCATTTTGGGGATTCGTCTGATTTGGGAGTTGGGAACTCAGCAACACAAGATGGAATTCACTCCTTCCCCGAGGCAGAGGTAAGTAGATAGATAGCTCCCTTAAGGACTCATTCCAGGACTTGAACGATGTGGCGCCACACACCTTTTCTTGGCCCGAAAGGTGTTCACACATAGTTGGACTATGTTGTATTGTTCATTAAAGGAATCAGTGGTACTTAAAAAGTGAGATATAACTACAGGGGCAAAACGGTAATTTGGCCCAGCGGTACTTACGAGAATCTATGAAGGGTCACGTACTCATGATTGGTTATATCCGATGGACACAAAAATATATTTGTGGTAAGAAGAGTTCAGTTGTTAGTCTTTAGTGGAATGCCTGAGAATTAACGGATGGTGGATCTCGTGGCTAAAGAGTTTAGTCAGCTATTCACGGACTGTTGGAGCTTCGAGCCACAGGTCCATTAGGTCCCCTAGGTAGCTTAGATAAAGTTGAGAACCAGTGTTTGGGTTAATTTGAAATGTTCAAATTGACAGAGGAAATTCGATTATATATGATAAAATTGGACTGGTTAATTATATATGATATAATTTGCTAAATGTATGAGATACATTAATTTGGAAGAAATTAGATATAAATATGATTTATATTAAGTAGAGGAGAAAATAATATAGCAGATATGTGATGTCAAACTATAGGATAAAAAAATAAGATGATTATAATTATTATTAATTACTTAGTTAATTATATGATAATAAGCCAAAAATCACGTTTGGATGTGGGTTAGTGGGACTAATTCGGTTATTGTAACCGATGAAATAAAAATGAAATTGTTTCATTTTGATTGCCCGGTCTGGAAAAGAAAGAGAGATCGTGTTGGTGAATCGTAAACGATCATTTAAGTTTTTCGAGAGCCTATGTGATAGTCGCTCTTCGTCTAGACGATCATCCACCTCGTGCCTAAACGATCGCACACCAGTTCCTACACGATCGCATAGTTTCTCTAAACAATCATAGTGTATGCCGAGTTTGCTAAACAATCGTATACCATTTTCTAAACGATAAGCATTTTGCTATGCGATAGCTTCTTTTTCCCTCCCACTTGCTTATCGCCTACACGATCTGGTATTCCTCCTTCCTTTACCAAATTCACCAAAGACCACACTTTGGGTTCTCACTCCGAGAATACCCGGGGTTCTTTTTTGGTGGTGTCGTCCCTACGTTGTTCATGTTCGTGCTGTTGTTCGTGCTGCTGTAGTCAACACTGTTGTTGGGTGTTGGTAGATCGCGTGGAGGGTTCTGCTGCGTTGAGTTCCGAAGATTAAAGACTGTCTTCAACTGGTATGGAAACTCATTCCCTTGTTATTTTCTTGTTCATAACATGTCGTTAATTAAGATTTGTTTGCATAATTGTTCCTATGAATGTATATTGTGTATTTCAGTCACAGTGAGATTAGAGCAATCCGAACACGCTCATGGAACTCTTCGGTAAGAGATCCTTCACAGTCTACCTTTCCTGCAAGCTCATCAAACTCGCAAACCCCTTGGTTGCCGCAAGCCTTGTCAACGATTCATACAAGATTCTTCAACTCATGCATTCATCATTAGTTCCAACGCATAGTTTGTCCTTGGCTTCAACATTTAGCCTCACATAACCTCTACAAGCCTTGGTTACTACATACACAACCTCATGCATCCATACTTCTCAATACCAATGCATGTCTGCTCTTGGCTTCCATACTTAGCCAATTTTTTACTTGCTAAACTATCTAAAACTCACCCTATTGAGGATGATGCCCTAAAGTCTCGTGTCCTATAGTTTGTAAACATTCTGTACGAATGCTTGTGATGTATAATATATAATATTTACTTCACTTCTTAACTTTGCGCTTTTGGATGTTTTATTTGTTTTACCACAAACCAATAAACTAAAATCCTTGGTTGTCTTTATGTAACTTAAGCATGCATCTGGTGACATACAAGTGGATCATGTCTTAAGTGATAACCAAAATGGTCTGTAGTATATGGATATAGCAGGGAAACCTTANTGGATCATGTCTTAAGTGATAACCAAAATGGTCTGTAGTATATGGATATAGCAGGGAAACCTTATCCTGGTAACGCTACGGATGTGGCCCGCTTTGTGGGACAGTTACAAGTGTTGTGACTTGTCACAGATGGTCTTATCCTAATCATTCGTGTAGGGGACATGCGAGCGGGGGCGTCCTATACAAAGAGTTTGTATAAGACCTAACCATGAAGTGTTAACGTCTTATTATATAACGTCATTCATGAAAAAGACTTCACTTCACTAGGATGACCATAGGTAATATGACCTCAATCCGCAGTGAGTTGGAAACTCTTACCATTGAGGATGGTCCTTTGATTTACATGGGTGCGAGTGGCCAGGCCGCCGACTCAAACCTACTACTTTGGGGATTCGTCTGATTAGGGAGCTGGCAACTTAGCTACACAAGATGGAATTCCCTCCTTCCCTGAAGCAGGGGTAAGTAGATAGATAGCTCTCTTAAGGGCTGATCGTAGGGTTTGAACGATGTGGCGTCACACATCTTCTCATGGCCCGAGAGGTGTTCACATATAGTAGGACTATGTTGTATTGTTCATTAGAGGGATCAGTGGTACTTAAGAAGTGAGATGTAACTATAGAGGCAAAACGGTAAATTGGTCCAGCTGTACTTACGAGCATCTGTGAAGGGTTATCGTATTCATGAATTTTTATATCCGATGGACACAAAAATATATTTATGGTAAGAAGAGTTCAGCTGTTGGTCTTTAGTAGAATGCCTGGCAGTTAACGGATGGTGGCTATTGTGACTAAAGAGTTCAGTCGGTTATTCACGCACCGTTGTAGCTTCGAGTCATAGGTCCATAAGGCCCCCTTGGTAACTTGGATACAAGTTGAGAATCAGTTTTTGGGTCAGTTTGAAATGTTCAAATTGACAAAAGGGAGTTCAATTATATATGATATAATTAAACGAGTTAATTAAATATGATATAATTAACTTTATGTATAAGATACATTAATTTGGAGGAAATTGGATATAATATGATTTATATCAAGTAGAGGAGAAAACTCTATGGTTGATATATGGCATCAAACTATAGGTTATGAATATAATTTGATTATATTTATTAATTTATTAATTGGACGGTTATGAGATAATTGTCCACCGTTTTCTTCGAATTCATGCATTAGTGGGAAGTTCAATTAAGTTTTCGTAACTGAAGAATAAAATGAAAATGGTTTTCATTTTGTAAAAGACACGCATAATAGCTCACAGTGTGTTAGCATTCGATCGCATAGTATTTGAGAGCCTATACGATAGCACATCGCGTTTACTAAATGATCGCATACCTGCAAGCCCTTTCCTAAACGATCGTTGTTAAGGAAAATTTAAGCTTATGCTTATGCGCTGTGATTTATGATATTGCGATACTACGCTCTAAATGTATGCGATGATGCTTAAATGCATCATAGTATACGTTCGTGTAGTGCGTGTCACAAGTTTTCTTATGCTAGAACCTAGTATAATTCCAATGCAAGTTTCTCAGAGTGATCTGAGGTCGAACACGGGGATTGTTGTGATTAATGCGATACTAATGTGGTATATGCGACCGGTCAAACATAAAGAATAATGAATTGGGTTTGCAGAAAAGTAAATTTCGGTAAAGAGTAAATTGCGGTAAAGAATAAAATGCGCTGAAAAATAAAATGCGATAAAGTAAATTGCGGTGATAGATAAAATTGCGGTAATAAAGTAAATGAATAAACAATTCATTATACAAAGTGAGGACTGGCTGTGAAGTTGTGCAAAAGAATCTGATGAATGCGGTGGCAAGTCTTGTGAAATGAGTTAGAAAGAGAATGGGTTGAGGGAAAGGACATCGCAAGTTCGTCAATCTTGTTGAGGACGAAACTAAGGTTCCGCTTTCCCTTGGCTTACACCTTTCAGTGATCGGTCGCATTCCCATATGTCTATGGTGAAACAGGGATGAACGTGATGAACGCAAGGTTGTTTCCATCTCTGAAAAAACTTCTCGCTTTAGTTAACGCATTCTTCCAACCTTCTTTCGATAGGCGGAATAACATCTTCACTTCTACTCTCATAGGTGAAGATGCCGTCGAGAATGCTTTAGCTAAACTCAGCTGATTTCCTTAACAAGGATTAACTCACTCGGTTAATCTTTCCCCTTTACCCAGGGGATTAGTTACACATGATGAAGAAAATAGATGATGAATGTGTGGAAAAGAACAGAGAAATGACGATGAATATGATAATGATATTGAAATCTAGATATCAGCGTTTGTTACAGATAGTGAATGAAAGATTAAAGATAGATGACCACAGTAGATGAATGGAAAATATGAACAAATACGGAAAAAGTGTCAATGTCTTGACACAGATCCCGATCAGAGACGATGTGCTTACCGGGATGTGGAAGAAATGGAGTGGAAAACTTCTCTCTCAGGCTTCCTTCCCAGGTAGAAGTGACCTTTCGCACAGAGTTTCTTCTTCGGGAATAGAAAGAATTGTTTGCTCAGAGACTTACCTCTAAGTCTTGTCTCGTCGTTCTCCCAGATTTTTTCTAAATTGTCTCTTCAGACCAGCCTCCTTTTCATTGATTTGAGGAATTTATTTATCGACCTTGGCTTCTTCTGTATTAGTGGTCCCACTTTGAAAAGCTGATAATTCCTGCCACTGCTTGGTGGAAACGTCCGCTCTGCTCCATGATTTCTTTGTCAGAATCGTACAACAGAAAAGCTGTACACTGTCAGAAGTTCTTGCAAATGCGTTGCTCTTAACATCTGCGATCGATTGCCGCATGCAGTGTAATTGTTTTGATCTAATATTGATTGTCGCATGCGATGGAAAGTCATTGCTTGTTTGAGTCCATGATCGATCGTCGCATGCATTGCAATTGCGTTGTTCTTTTTCGTTCTTGATTGATTGCCGCATGCAATATGGATGCGTTGTTCATTTTTTTCCTCGAGCGATTATCGCATGCAGTGACCTATTTCCTACAAAACAAAGACTTGGACATTCCATTTTACCATCGCAATGGGGTTAGCGGGTGTGCTTACGACACTTTACAATTTTCGCGTAAGGCAATTTCTATACTGTCGATGCAACTTTTCCTTCTTTTTTCCGCATAATCTAAATAAAAAATGGTATAAATAACTTGTATTTCTACAAATTATCAATCGCTCACCATTTCCTAGACGATCGCTTAGCGCCTGAGCCGACTAAACGATCGTATATACGATCACCCAATTTTTACTACACGATCGTGTACCTTGCCTAAGCGATCAACCATCCACTATATGATAGTCTGTCCATTCTCCCACTTGCTTGATCTTTTGTACACGATAGCCTTCCTCCGTACTGCTACCAATTCCATCAAAGCCCACCCTTTAGATTCTTACTCCGAGAATACTAAGGGCTCCGAGTGGTGGTGTCGTCCCTGTTTCCTGTTGTTCGTGCGAAGCTGTTCGTGGTAGACGATTAGAGAGTTGCTGAACGATTACTTGCTGATCTAGCGAGAGCGAGAGGTCGTTTGTGGAGAGAGCGAGATTTCAAGTGAAGAATAGTCTTCAACTGGTATGTTCTTTCGATCTCTTATTCAATTATCCTTTAAGCATGCCAATAATTTAGTGTTGTCAATGTATATCTATTTATGTGAATGTATATGTGGAAATTTTGTCACAATGAATTGGAAAGGTCCGCTTTTGCTCATAGGTACTCTTGTATAAGAGTTCCTTCAATTGGTATCAGAGCTAGGTTTCTAATATTCCAAATTCATTCCTGCAAAGAATTGCATTTACATTCTCGGTGGGTGCAGCATGTCTACTCTCTGTTTTAATTGTTAAATCGTTTGTGGATGTGTGGATTAATGGAGTTTTTTAGGATGAAACCTCGGTTTGTAAAATTCTTTTACATTTCCAGTTAATTGTAAAGGCCCCTGCATTTTTGGGCATAATTAATTGCTATCGAGTCTGTATTCAAAGTTAGTTTGAGTTTTGAGTCGTTCATGGAGAAGTTCGGAGCAAGGGTTATTGTTCTTCAAAGAAGAAGACGATCAAGCATTGGTCATCGTGTAAACGATGTGGTAGACGATCGCTGAGTATCGGATTCTCATGTGTCATTTAACGCGCGTGCGCACTAGACGATCGTACAGCTCAGCAAGCCTCATCGCTTAGTTACTGACTACACGATCGCAGAGTAAAACGCATGGTAAATCGTTTACCTTTCGCATGTTAAGCGATCGTCTAGACGATCAGGCTTCACTGTGTCGTTGTCATCTAAGCGATCGTTTAGCTTTTGCGCTATTGTCTAGTGTTTGCTATGCGATTGTTTACTTGGAGAGATGAAGCTTCGCCCGATGGTTCAAGACCCAGTTCGCTTGTGAACCAGTTTGCTCGGTGGAAAAATGTAATAGATAGAATTTTTCGTTCCATTTTTTTGAGGTGGTTCATCCCGGTCCATTAATCTGTGGTTTTATATATATGATGTATGGTTTATTTTATATGTCATATGGTATGCACATATAGAAAAATCCCACCTTAGGTTATGCATTGGTCATACATCATCTCTTTATTATAATTGTTATGATTTAGAGAAGCATGAGTTAAATTACGTAAGAGCATGCTCATGCATCATATAATATAAAAGTTATATTTATGCATGCATAAAAGCATTGACATGCATCATCTTTATATTATAATTGTTATTGTATAAAGGTGTATGAAAAGCATGTTTGCTTGGTTATTACGTTTATATAAAAGTTATGTATAGTAATGACCGAACATTGCATGAAACATGACACATAGGTTATTTTATAAGCGTTAAAAATGGGTTTGTGGCAATGTGTTTTAGTTGTTTCTTTTTAAAGGTTAAAGAGAAATTAGAACTAAAAACAATAAGAAAGACATGCATGCTCACTTAGGTTTACTTCATGGTTTTAAAATGTTTAAAACTTGGATGACATAGACCTAAGATCACGGTTCTAATATGATTAACAACCCTTAGGCTTTAATCTTTTAATCAGTTTAATAGGATTAAATTGACTAATAAAAGGTTAAAGTTTAGCAAATCTATCTATAAGGGGCCTTTTGTCTAAGGCGGGTTCTGTCTAGGCTAGGGTATTTAAGTTGACGGAAACATAACACCCCTACCTGGGAACCTACCTGGAAAGGTGAATTAGATAGATTTGATGCATGCATGCAAGTTAAGGATAGTCCATTAAAGTGTTTAAATGTGATTACTTGAACTTGTTTTATTTCATGGACAAAAGTTGTTTATGAGCAGACTTAAAAGATGACTTAGACTAAAATTAGTAGCCGGACTGTCTAGGTTAATGAACCCCTAGGTAGAACATTCAATGAGAGGTACTTAGGGCATATGATGCTTTATTTACACCTTTCACGTTTCTCCCTTATAGTCTACACCATGAGATCTACCATTGGCCTCGTGGCATCCTGGCAGTGTCCTCCTAACGGATGGCGTTTGGGTAGGTCAATATCAAGGTGGATGGAGAGAGTGTTCATAATAAGTGGGAGTGAGAAGTGCGACAGCATATCCCACGGTCTCCCTTGTTGGATTGAATAAAATTTTTGCGCATCGCCTCAAGGAACCCTGGGAGTGTCCCCTTATAGGATAGCAGTTTTGCGCGTTTCTTTATTTGATCTCTTGTAAGATGATAAGGTTACTTAGTCTCTTGTCCTAATCTGCTTTTTCCCTACGGTGGGCTCATTAGGGCGGGACTCTGGTGCCAAAAACAAGGGGTCACACTTACACGAAATTGCTAAGAGTTAACAGTTCTAAACCAAATAAATGGTGGCTGTTAGGTTCAGTTCCAAGAGTTGGTTCTGCCTGATGGTTGAGAATGTCTCATCCCAGTGAAAGGGCATTTGATCACCCCATCGGTGACTTTTGTCTTGCCTCGTTGGGGCATCATTGCAAAATAGAAGTCTTAAACACTTAGAGTACTTGGAAACGGTTTTGCTAAAACTAATTGGTTAAAAATGTGGTTTAGCAAAGTCTTCTAAAAATTTGTTCGTTTTTCAGCAACAAGTTTTAAAATGGCTATAACCACAATAGCTTTGCTTAGCACCGAAAAACTTACTGGCGACAACTATTCCAGTTGGAAACATATGATCATGACGATACTCATCATCGAGGATTTTATGTTTGCCCTTACGGAGGTTTGTCCTCCTATTCCAGCTTCTAACGTCGCTCGAAATGTTTGGGAGGCGTACGAGCGATGGACACGGGAAAATAAGAAGGCCCGAGCCTATATCTTGGCCAGTTTGAGTGACGTGTTGGCCAAGAAGCATGAGCTCATGGTCTCAGCGTGTGAGATCATGGAGTCCCTGTGGGGGATGTTCGGACAACCGTCTGAATAGCTCAAGCACGAGGCTCTGAAATACATCTTCAACTCCAAAATAGAGAAAGGCACCTCTATTCGTGAACATGTGCTTAACATGATGGTCCACTTCAATGTGCCGGAGATGAATGGGTCTAGAATCGATGAGGGTAGTTAGGTTAGCACAATCCTGCATTCATTGCCGGATAGCTTCCTCCACTTTGTTAGCAATGCAATTCTTAACAAAGTGGAATACACTCTTACAACTCTCCTTAACGAGTTGCATACATACCAATCTTTACTGAAAAGTCAGGAGAGGAAAAGGGGTGAGGCAAATGTTGCTTCATCTTTTAGAACGTTCCATCGAGGTTTGACCTCAGGAACAAAGTCTGCACCTTCTACTTCTAACTCTACAAAGGGGAAGAAAGAAGAAGGGTGGTAAGAGGAAAGGGAAAGCGCCTGGTAACCCGCCACCTGTCGCCTCAGGGAGGTGTCCGCCGCCGGTTGAAAAAGGAAAATATTTTCATTGCAACCAAGACGGGCACTGGAAGAGGAATTGCCTCGCTGGCTGAAGGAAAAGAAAGTCGCCAAGGCTAAGGCCAAGGGATACAAAGGTAAATATGAATTACTCTTACTAGAAACATGTTTAATAGAGAATGATGATTCGGCCTGGATAATTGATTCAGGCGCCACTAATTACGTTTGTTCTTCTTTTCAGGGGATTAGATCCTGGTGACAGCTGGAGGCTGGTGAGATGATGATGCGAGTAGGCACCAGGCACCTCGTCTCAGCTGTGGCAGTGAGAGGTATCCAGTTATCTTTACAGAATAGCTTTCTAGTTTTAAAAGATGTTTATGTAGTTTTTGAATTAAAGAGGAACCTTACTTCTGTAAAGTTTTTGTTACAATGTAAATATACGCTTTCTTTTAATGTGGATAAAGTATTTATTCTTAAAGATGGTGTTGAAATTTGTACAGCTAATCTAGAAAGTAACTTGTATGCGCTAAGACCATTGGCCTTAAGCTCCCCCCATGACACAGAGTTGTTTAAATCTGCCATAACTCAATCTAAATGTCAACGAATTTCTCCAAAAGAAAATGCCCAACTTTGGCACCTTCAATTAGGGCACATCAATCTCAATAGGATTGAGAGACTGGTGAAGAATGGCCTTTTAAGTGAGTTAGAAGAAAATTGTTTACCGGTGTGCGAATCTTGCCTTGAAGGTAACATTACTAAAAGGCCTTTTACTGGAAAAGGTTATCGAGCCAAAGAGCCTCTTGAGTTAGTACATTCTGAACTCTGTGGTCCTATGAATGTTCAAGCCGGAGGTGACTATGAGTATTTTATCAGTTTCACTGATGATTACTCTAGGTATGAGTATGTTTATCTAATGCAACGAAAGTCTAATCCTTTGAAAAGTTCAAAGAGTTCAAGGCTGAAGTTAAAAGTGCCTTGGATAAATGGATTAAAACACTTAGATTGGATCGAGGTGGAGAGTTTTTGGATTCTGGGTTCCAGGACTATTTGATAGAACATGGAATCGTTTCCCAACTCTCAACACCGGGTACACCTCAGCAGAATGGTGTAGCGAAGAGGAGAAACGGAACCTTGTTGGACATGGTTCGTTCGATGATGAGTTACGCTTCTTTACCGGACTCATTTTAGGGTTTCACAGTGGAGACTACGACTTACATACTCAATTGTGTTCCTTCCAAGAGTGTTGCAAGAATACCTCTGGAGTTGTAGAACGGGCGTAAAGCTAGTTTACGTCACTTCCACATTTGGGGTTGCATGGTACATGTGCTTGAAGCAAATCCCAAGAATTTGGAACCACGATCGAGATTATGCCTCTTTGTAGGCTACCCCAAAGGTACACGAGGAGGTTATTTTTATGATCCATCGGAAAATAGGGTGTTTGTTTCCACAAACATTACTTTCTTAGAGAATGATCATATTAGGGAGCATAGTCCACGTAGTAAAGTCGTGTTACGTGAGCTTTCCAATGAAACTACTAAAACATCAACAAGAGTTATTGATGATAGTTCATCTAGTAAGTCGGTTCCACCTCAAGAGTTGAGGGAACCTCGACACAATGGGAGGGTTATGAACCCGCCCGTTCGTTATCTGGGTTTCACAGAAATCCTAGCTATGGTAGCAGATGGTGATGTTGAGGATCCGTTTTCTTATCAAAAGGCAATGAAAGATGTTGATCGGGATGAATGGGTCAAGGCCATGGATCTCGAGATAGAGTCGATGTACTTCAACTCAGTATGGGATCTTGTAGATCAGCCTGATTGGGTAAGACCTATAGGTTGTAAATGGATCCACAAGCACAAACGAGATGCTGATGGGAAGGTGCAAACCTTCAAAGCTCGACTTGTGGCAAAGGGTTATGCCCAGGTAGAGGGAGTCGACTATCAGGAGATTTTCTCGCTTGTTGCTATGTTAAAATCGATATGCATCCTCTTATCCATTGCAGCCTATTATAATTATGAGATTTGGAAAATGGACGTCAAGACGGCCTTTCTGAATGGTATTCTTGAGGAGACCATTTACATGGTGCAACCCGAGGGATTCATTGCCCAAGGTCAAGAGCAAAAATTTTGCAAATTGAATCGGTCCATTTATGGGATGAAACAGGCGTCTCGATCTTGAAACATTCGATTTGATACTGCGATCAAATCGTACGGCTTTAACCAAAACGTTGATGAACCTTGTGTTTACAAAAAGATCGTCAACGCTTCATTAGTTTTCTTAGTGTTGTATGTATTGGGTTTTATGTCCTAAAAACTGACAGTTTGTAAAATGATAAACATTTTCTATAATCAATATATTTATTATTGATTTCATAAATTTTATGAAAGTCTAAATCCAATAAACTAAGACCCATGACTATTGTATGAGTATTTGAACTTTATGTGGAGACATAAGAATGGATCAGGTTTGAGTAAATAGTCAAAATGATCTATGGTTCATGAATACGGTTGGGTACTTTATTCTTATAACACCATTGGATGCGGCCTACTCTGTAGTTGTTACAAAGAGTCGTAAAGTGCTACATACGATGTGATCCTAATTCGTACATGTTATGACATGAAGAGTGGGGGCGTCTTATGCAACGAGTTTGCATAAGATCAGGACCAAGAAATAAGTCACTCTTACTTTATAACGTTGTTTACTGTTTAAGACTAACTATTTCACCTAGATGACCTAGGTAACTCAACTTAATCCTGAGCTAACTATAAACTCCTGTTTATTCGAGATTACCCTTAGATTTTCATAGTTGAGGGTTGGCTCAACAGTGTTAGCTCAATAAGACTCCCATTTTAAGGGTAAGATCGGATAGATAGCTGGGGACATAGGGTGCAAGATGGAGCACACACCTACCCGATTTAAGGATAGGAGAAAGGTTATTTTATCAAGTACTGAATCCAAGTCTTGAACAAAGGGCCCAACCCCCTCACTGGGTTGAGAGAGTTTAGTTTAATGATTTGATCACAAACCAGTTGTTCATAGAGGATCAGTAGGGACTAGAGGAATAAGACGTAATCTCGGAGGTAAAACAAATATTTGACCCAAAACAAATATTTGACCCATCCTTTATTACGAACAACCGGTGAAGGGTCGACTTGTTGATTATGGTTAAATCATGTGGACATTATGGGCTTTAGTGGAGTGACCCATTAGTTAATGAATGGAGATTAATTTGGTCTAATGAGTTTAGCCAATTAATCTCAGATCGTTGGAGTCCATGATCTGTAGGTCTGCGAGGTCCCCATACTAGCTCGTAACGGACTAGCTTTAGAATAGCGTGATAAGTTAATTTGAATCGTTCAAATCAGAATTAAGGAAATTAGTAAATATATAAGATGTCTTCTCCAAGCATGAGTTACAACTCATGCAAGTCTCTCCTTTGCATGTTGATCTACAATATAATGAAGAGATTGGAGTGAAAATCGGGCATGCAATCTATAGAGAATTTTAGAGAAAAATCGGGTTGAAGAAAGGGTTCTTCAACAAGATTCCAGCAGTGAGCATTTCTTCTTCATCCCTTGATTCAAGCCTTTTTTGAGTCCCACAACTCAATCTAAAGCACCAAGAGAATAGTGGGGAAGATCTTGAGCTGGTCTGCAACAAGATTTGGAGAAGATAGCAGCTGGAGAATGAGCTTTGAAGAAGTTCTACAAGAGGTATGTCTAGAAACTTCCTTGTTTTCTGCAAGAGCATGCTTTATATTTTGCCAAAATTAGTGAATTTGACTGTCATGATCCTTGTGCTTCTGTTGTTGCTGATACAATCCTAAAATTGGTATTAGAGCATCAAATAAGAATTCAATTTAATTTAATTTTGGTTTGGTGGGTGTTTTATATGAGAAATATGAAACTGGTGCACTGATATGGTTTTCTGAGTTTTGGCTGTTTAATTCTCTTTAATTTCTCATTTAAATTTTTTAATTGGCTCTTGATTGATGAGCTTGTTTGTGTTTGCAAGAGTCTGTAATTAATTTGGAGTCATTAGAGTTGAAATTAAGATGATATTGAAGAAACAAGTGAAAGAGGCCAAGTTGCTATTCCAGTTTTTTCAGCTTCTGCTCAAAATCGTTATTGAGGGTTAGTTGCTAAGTGATCCTCTAGCTCCAAGCGCTACACGATATGAAGAATAGCTAGACAATCATATAGCAATGGGCGTTAGTCGTTGTGATGTTGAATGCTAGACGATCGTGTATCTGCGGGCGCTAAATGATATGTTCAATTTGCTATGCGATAGAACTAATCGATCGTTTAGTTTTGGCATGGGAACTAAACGATACGTTGAATTTACTATACGATGGTATTATACGATCGTTTAGCTATGATGCATGCTAAGCGATGCAATGAAGTGCTATGCGATAGCGCTGAGCGATCGTGTAGACGGATAGTTAAGCGATGCATTGAAGTTTCTATGCGATGGAACTAAACGATCGCCTACCTACGAAATGCTAAGCGACGCAATGATCTTTTATACGATGGAGCTAAGCGATCGTTTAGCTACAGCGCATACTAAACAATGACATGAAGCGCTAGACTATGGTGTTAAGTGATCGTTTAGTTCTATACAATAGAACTAAGCGATAGTTATGCGATAGCTATGCGATAGCTATGCGATAGCTAAGCAATGAAGTTGAGCAATCGTTTAGTTTCGACAGTCACTAAGCAATCGTGTAGTTGTATGCGATAAAGCTAAACGAACGTTTAGTTGAGGCAAACACTAAACGATCGGGTACCCTTTCACAACACAAGGCGATGGAGTTAGACGATTGCCTTCAACGCTACACGATCGGCCTTTGAAAGACTTTGAGGTTGGACGGAGAGCAGCTAGTTCGACCGATTTTCTCAAGGTCCAATCCGATTCAGCCTCAAAGTGTTTTTGGCTGGTCTGGTTTAGACTTTGATGATATGGTTCAGACTCATCCAGTCCGGTTCAAGGTGCTTGGGTTCGATTTGGAGCGGTTCGAGTGGTTCAAGACAGTTTTGAAGCTGATTGTAATAGTTAGGCTTTTGTTTGCTTATTTTTGCCAAAACTAAAATCATATAAGTCTATGTTTAATTATTTATGCATTTGATGTATGTTATAATTAAATAAATCTTGTATGTGCATATAGTATGCCATTTAGATTTAAAATCCCACTATAGGAAGCATGTTACATACATTGAAAGTATGTTATAATTGTTATAATATATAGTATGCATGTTAGGGTTTCTTGTATTTAATATAAATATTAGATTAAATGTTGAATGCCTCATGTATGTTATGGATGTCTAAAAGTTTTATAAATTGTTATAAAATTGGGTTAGACATTTAAAATCCATAAACAACAGCTATATGCTCAATAGGTTGACCACCTGTTTTAATTGTTAAAACTTATAAAACTTGGTTACAAACTCAACCGGTATATAATCCTGTCTAAGGTTGGCGGTACTTAAGTTGACGGGTTACGGAACACCTCCTACATAGGGATTATGGCCGAATTATTGAGCATTGGTAACCGGTTTTATGAGCATACGTGAGTGATGTGAGGTAATAAAATGGTTTATCACCCAATTATAAGAGTTATACTTGGATAAACCACATAGACTTAGGGTTGTTTTATTAGCCGAAAAGAACCTAAATATAAATCTACCCAATAGAACACTTCATAGGAGTTTAATAACTTTTATATGATAGAGTTATTAGAAAACTTCAGTAGAAGATTAATAACATATACGATATGTTATTTTTAGCTCTCACGTCTCTAAGAGTTCACAATCCAGATTTAAGCAGTACTTCGTGTCACCCTGGGAGTGACCTCCCTATGGAGAGTATTTTTTTAGCTTAAATCTAGATTTCGGTGAATAAGAGGAAGTTGTTCAAATATAAGTCTATTATACAATAAATAGATTTCAACTGCCACGTCTCCATATAGTTTACACCGTAAGATTCAAATGACGCTTCGTGTCACCCTGGGAGTGACCTCCCTACAGAAAGTGTTTTGTATGAGTCAATATCAAGGTAAGCGGAGGAAGTAGTTCATAGTAAGTGGGTGAAGGATATGTGTCAATATATCCTACGGTCTCCTCATTAGGTAAGCGGAGGAAGTAGTTCNGCTTCGTGTCACCCTGGGAGTGACCTCCCTACAGAAAGTGTTTTGTATGAGTCAATATCAAGGTAAACGGAGGAAGTAGTTCATAATAAGTGGGTGACGGATATGTGTCAATATCCTACGGTCTCCTCCATTAGTCTAAACCATGAGATTCCTATGTTGCACCTGTTGGTTAGTTTTAACGATCTGTTGCTAGTCGTTTAGCGATGGTTATCGTCATGAAGGGTTGTAATATAGGATTCGGAACAACCCAGGCTTCAGTAAAATGAATAGGGTTTTATAGTTCGGTCTTAGATGTTGTCTTCTATTGTGGAGGCAAATTCATACCGTCCTATAGGATCTGAAAATGGCGGGTCGCAATTACAAGAATTATTAAGTTGTTAGTAAAGATCTTGACCAAAAACGATAACTAAACGACAATAGGAATAAGAGTTATTCTAGAGATAGTGTTTGATCAAATTTGTTTGCTTCAGTGAAGGGGTATCTAACTAACCCACAGTAGCACATATTCTGACTCATTAAAGCATTGTTGCAAATAAATAATGGTTATGGGTACATTATTCCTTTTTGCTAAAACTTGATCTTGGATTTAGTTACAATTTGCTAATTAGAATTTGTTTGAATTTTATCAACATGTCGAATGCTATAATACTCGCTTTCGATGTACATAACAGTAAAATCAATCAACAAACAAATTACTAGCGGTTGATTACACCAAAAGAGTTTTAACAGAGGATTGTCCTCTATTTCCAAACTCATATGAAATTATGAATTATATAGATGAGAGTGTTAAATTCAAACAATAAGATAAATATGATTTACGTGTTATCGAAGCATGTTTAGTGGAAAATGATAAGATCTAGATAATTGATTCAGGTGCCGCTAATCATGTATGTACTATCTCTCAGGAAACAAGTTCCTAGAGACAATTGACCGAAGGTGAAACAATCTTTAAGGTAGGGACTGAAGAGATTGTTTCAGCCAAAGCAATGGGAGATAAGTACATTTATTTGAAAAATGTATATTATAATCCTTCTATGAAAAGGAATCTAATATCTATCTCTTGTTTGCTAGAACAAAATTATAAAGTTTATTTCGAAAATGGTGAAGTGTTCATCAATATGGGAAATAAACAGATTTGCTCTGTAAAATTAGAAAATAACTTTTACATGTTAAAACCAACTGAGGTCAAAGCTGTGTTGAACATAGAGATATTTAAAACTACTGGGACTCATAAGAAAAGGAAGATTTCTCCAAATGCCTATCTTTGGCACTTGAGACTGGGTCATATAAATCTCAACAGGATTGAGAGATTGGTTAAGAACGGTCATCTAAATAAGTTGGAAGACAGTTCATTACCACCTTGTGAGTCCTGTCTCGTGGGTAAAATGACAAAATTATCTTTCTATGGAAAAGGTCTTAGAGCCAAAGAACCCTTCGAGCTGATTCACTCAGAACTTTGTGGGCGTCTAAATGTTAGAGCGAGAGGAAGGTATGAATATTTCATCAATTTTATAGATGATTATTCAAGGTATGGGCATGTTTACCTAATGCACCAAAAGTTTGAAACTTTTGAAAAGTCCAAAGAGTATAAGGCTAAGGTTGAGAGCCAATTAGGTAAAAAGATTAAAACACTTCAATCGGATCGAGGTGGTGAGTATATGGACATAGAATTCCAGAACTATTTGATAGAACATGGAATTCAGTTTCAACTCACAGCCCCTGGCACACCTCAACAGAACGGTGTGGCAGAAAGGAGAAATAGAACTTTGTTGGATATGGTTCGTTCCATGATGAGTTACGCTCAGTTACCAAATTATTTTTTAGGACATGCAGTTGAGACTGCGGTGTATATTTTGAACATGGTTCCCTCGAAAAGTGTTTATAAAACACCTTACGAGCTCTGGAGAGGACGTAGAGGAAATCTAAATTACTTCAGGATTTGAAGTTATCCAGCACATGTGTTGGTGCAAAATCTTAAAAGTTTGGAACACCATTCAAAAGTGTGCCTATTTGATAGAGTAAGTCCTTCAACAAGAGTTGTTAATAGAGCAGGTCCTTCAACAAGAGTTGTTGATAGAGCAGGTCCGTCAACAAGAGTTATTGATGAAACTGATACTCCACATCATTCTCAAGAGTTGAGAATGCCTCGTCGTAGTGGGAGGGTTGTGCAACAGCCTGACCAGTACATGGGTTTAACTGAAACTCAACTCATCATGCCAGATGATGGTTTAGAGAATCCATTATCTTTTAACCAAGCAATGAATAATGTGGATAAAGACCAATGGATTAAAGCCATGGACCTTGAAATGGAATCTATGTATTTCAATTCTGTCTGAGATCTTGTAAATCAACCAGAGGGGGTAAAACCCATCGGTTGCAAGTGGATCTACATGAGAAAACGAGACCAAGCTGGTAAGGTACAGACCTACAAAGCTAGACTAGTGGCAAAAGTGTTTACCCAAAGAGAGGGGTTAGATTTTGAAGAAACCATCTCTCCAGTTGCCATGATAAAGTCTATTAGAATACTCTTGTCCATAGCCACATTTTATGATTATGAAAATATGGCAAATGGATGTCAAGACAGCTTTTCTGAATGGCTATCTTGAAGAGAGTATCTATATGTCTCAACCAGAAGGGTTTATACAGCAGGGTCAAGAGCAAAAGGTTTGCAAGCTTAATCGATCCAATTATGTATTAAAACAAGCTTCTAGATCCTGGAATATGAGATTTGACGCTGCGATCAAATCTTATGGCTTTGAACAAAATGTTGACAAACCCTGTGTATACAAGAAAATCGTCAACAAAAACTGTCACTTTTCTGGTGTTGTATGTTGATGATATTCTACTCATTGGGAATGAGATAGAATATCTAGCTGACATTAAGAGATGGTTGGCTTCATAATTCCAAATGAAAGATTTGGGAGAAGCACAGTATATTCTTGGAATCCAAATATTTTGGAATTCCAAGAACAGAACCTCGGCATTATCTCAAGCATCTTATATAGACAAGATGTTGTCTAGGTATAATATGCAAAATTCCAAGAAAGGATCTTTACCTTTCAGGCATGGAATTCACTTGTCTAAGGAACAGAGTCCTAAGATACCTCAAGAGGTTGAGGAGATGAATTGAATTCCATATGCATCTACAGTTGGGAGTTTGATGTATGCAATGTTGTGTACTTGTCCCGATATATGCTATGTCGTAGGAATTGTCAGCAGATTTCAGTCCAATCCTGGTCATGACCATTAGACTGCTGTTAAAAACATTCTCAAGTATCCGCGGAGAATGAGAGATTATATGCTCGTAGATGGTGCTAAGGATCTGGTCCTTACTGGATGCACTGATTGTGACTTTCAGACTGATATTGATTCAAGGAAATCAACTTTGGGGTCAGTATTTACTCTGAACGGATGAGCATTGATGTGGAAGAGCATCAAGTAGAGTTGTATTTCAGACTCCACAATGGAAGCTGGCTATGTTGCTGCAAGTGAAGTAGCAAAAGAAGCAGTATGGCTCAGAAAGTTCCTGACAGATTTGGAAGTAGTTCCTAATCTGCACCTACCTGTCACTCTTTATTGTGACAACAGTGGAGCCGTTGAAAATTCAAAGGAACCACGAAGCCATAAAAGGGGAAAGCATATCGAATGGAAGTACCATCTTATCAGGGAGATTGTACACCGAGGAGATGTTATCGTCACCCAGATTGCTTCCCAAGACAACTTAGTTGATCTATTTATGAAGGCCCTCTTGACTAAACTGTTCAAGGGTCACCTAGTAGGACTAGGTCTACAAGTTTTGTATCACTTAGGCAAGTGGGAGAATTTGTGCGTATTTTAATGCCCTAGTTTATTGTATCTGTACTCAATATTGTATATATTTGTATATATTGATTCACTGGAGTTTTAGTCCAAGTGGGAGTATTGTTGGGTTTTATGTCCTAAAAACTCGCAGTTTGTAAAATGATAAGCATTTTCTATAATCAATATACTTATTATTGATTTCATAAATTGTATGAAAGTCTAAGTCCAATAAACTAAGACTTATGACTATTGTATGAGTACTTGAATTTTATGTGGAGACATAATAGTGGATCAGGTTTGAGTAAATAGTCAAAATGATCTATGGTTCATGAATAAGGTTGGGTACCTTATTCTAGTAACACCATTAGATGTGGCCTACTCTGTAGTTGTTACAAAGAGTTGTAAAGTGCTACATACGATGTGATCCTGATTCGTACATGTTATGATATGAGGAAGGGAGGCGTCCTATGCAATGAGTTTACATAAGATCAGGACCAAGAAATAAGTCACTCTTACTTTATAATGTTGTTTACTATTTAAGACTGACTCTTTCACCTAGATGACCTAGGTAACTCGATCTTAATCCTGAGCTAACTATGAACTCCTGTTTATTCGGGATTGCCTTTAGATTTGCATAGTTGAGGGTTGGCTCAATAGCGCCGGCTCAATAAAACTCCTATTTCAAGGGTAATACTGGATAGATAGTTGGGGACATAAAGTGCAAGATGGAGTTCGCGCCTACCCGATTTAGGGATAGAAGAAAGGTTGTTCTCTCAAGTACTGAATCCAAGTCTTGAACAAGGGGCCCCACCCTCTCATTGGGTTGAGAAAGTTTGTTTTAGTGATTGGATCACAAATTAGTTGTTCATTAGAGGATCAGTAGGGACTTGAGGAATAAGACGTAATCTCGAGGGTAAAACAGATATTTGACCCAGTCGCTATTACGAATAACCGGTGAAAGGTCGACTTGCTGATTATGGTTAAATCATGTGGACATAATATATCTACAGTGAGGGGAGTGCAACTATGGGCTTTAGTGGAGTGACCCATTAGTTAATGAATGGAGATTAATTTGGTCTAATGAGTTTAGCCAATTAATCTCGGATAGTTAGAGCCCATGATCTGTAGATCCGCGAAGTCCCCCTACTAGCTCTAGAATAGCGTGATAAGTTAATTTGAATCGTTCAAATCAAAATTAAGAAAATTAGTAATTATATGAGATATAATTACATGTTTGATTTAAGAATTAAACGAAATGGGAGAATTTATATATTTAAATATGATTTAAATATATAAAGATGGATATGTGTTAAAATTAATTTAATATTTGACATTAAAATAATTAAGTTTTATTTAATAATTAATTTATGAAATTAATTAATTTTTTTCATTTTTTAAATCAAAATAGATTTTATAAATTCAAATTTTGATTTTTGAGATAAAATTCAAAAAGAGAAAACAAAACACACAAATGGAAAAATTGGTTTTTCCATTATCCATCTTTCAACTTGTTCATACATGAAGCATTTTCTTTGCCTTGTCTTCTCCAAGCATGAGTTGCAACTCATGCAAGTCTCTCCTTTGCATGCTGATCTACAATATAATGAAAAGATTAGAGTGAAAATCAGGCATGCAATCTATAGAGAATTTTAGAGAAAATTCGGGTTGAAGAAAGGGTTCTTCAACAAGATTGCAGTAGTGAGCATTTCTCCTTCATCCCTTGATTGAAGCTTATTTTGAGTCCCACAACTTAATATAGAGTACCAAGAGAATAGTGGGGGAGATCTTGAGGTGGTCTGCAACAAGATTTAAAGAAGATAACAGCTGGAGAAAGAGCTTTGAAGAAGTTCTACAAGAGTTATGTCTGGAAACTTACTTGTTTTCTGCAAGAGCATGCTTTATATTTTGCCAAAATTAGTGAATTTGAGTGCTTAGATGATCCTTGTGCTTCCGTTGTTGCTGATACAATCTTATAATTAGTATCAGAGCATCAAATAAGAATTCAATTTGATTTAATTTTGGTTTGGTGGGTGTTTTATATGAGAAATATGAAACTGGTGCACTGATATGGTTTTCTGAGTTTTGGCTATTTAATTCTCTTTAATTTCTCATTTAAATTTGTAATTGACTCTTGCTTGATGAGCTTTTTGTGTTAGCAAGAGTCTGTAATTTATTTGGAGTCATTAACATCAAAATTAAGATGTAATTGAAGAAACAAGTGAAAGAGGCCAAGCTGTTGTTCCAATCTTTTCAGCTTCTGCTCAAAATCGTTGTTGAGGTTCAGTTGCTAAGCGATCGTCTAGCTCCAGGCACTACACGATGTGAAGAAAAGCTATCATATAGCAATGGGCACTGGTCATTGTGATGTTGAACGCTAGATGATCGTGTACCCGCAGGAGCTAAACGATGTGTTCAATTTGGTATGCAATAGCACTAAGCGATCGTTTAGTTTTGGCATGGGAACTAAACGATACGTTGAATTTACTATAAGATGGTACTACATGATCGTTTAGCTACGATGCGTGCTAAGCAATGCGATGAAGTGCTACACGATAGAATTGAGCGATCGTTTAGATGCGGAGCTAAGCGATCGTGTAGATGGATAGCTAAGTGATGCGTTGAAGTTTCTATGCGATGGAACTAAACGATCGCCTACCTACAAAATGCTAAGCGACGCGATGATCTTCTATACGATGGAGCTAAATGATCGTTTAGCTACGGTGCATACTAAAGATGACATGAAGCGCTAGATGATGGTGTTAAGAGATCATTTAGTTCTATATGATAGAACTAAGCGGTAGTTGTGTGATGGTTGTGCGATGGCTAAGCGATGGAGTTGAGTGATCGTGCAATTCTATACAATAGAACTAAGCGATCGTTTCGCTTCGGCAGTCACTAAGCGATCGTGTAGTTTTATGCGATAAAGCTAAACGATCATTTAGTTAAGGCAAACACTAAGCGATCGTGTACCCTTTCACAACACAAGGCGATAGAGCTAGACGATTGCCTTCAGCGCTACACGATCGGCCTTTGCAAGACTTTGAGGTTGAACTGTGAGCAGCCGGTTCGACCGATTTTCTCAAGGTTCAATCCGGTTCAGCCTCAAAGTGTTTTTGGCTGGTCCGGTTCAGACTCATCTAGTCCGGTTCAAGGTGCTTGGGTTCGATTTGTGGCGGTTCGAGCAGTTTAAAGACGGTTTTGAAGCTTATTGTAATAGTTAGGCTTCTATTTGCTTGTTTTTGCCAAAACTAAAACCATATTCGTCTATGTTTAATTATTTATGTATGTTATGTATGTTATAATTAAATAATCTTGTATATGCATATAGTATGCCATTTAGATTTAAAATTCCACCATAGAAAGCATGTTACATACATTGAAAGTATGTTATAATTGTTATAATTTATAGTATGCATGTTAGGGTTTCTTGTATTTAATATAAATGTTATATTAAATGTTGAATGCCTCATGTATGTTATGGATGTTTAGCATGTCTAAAGTTTTATAAATTGTTATAAAATTGGGTTAGACATTTAAAATCCATAAACAACAGTTGCATGCTCATGTAGGTTGACCACCTGTTTTAATTGTTAAAACTTATAAAACTTGGTTACAAACTCAACCGGTATATAATCCTGTCTAAGGTTGGGGGTACTTAAGTTGACGGGTTACGGAACACCTCCTACCTGGGGATTATGGCCGAATTATTGAGCGTTGGTAACCGATTTTATGAGCATACGTGAGTGATGTGTGGTAATAAAATGGTTTATCACCCAATTATAAGAGTTATACTTGGATAAACCACATAGACTTAGGGTTGTTTTATTAGCCGAAAAGAACCTAAGTATAAATCTACCCAATAGAACACTTCAGTGGGAGTTTAATAACTTTTATATGATAGAGTTATTAGAAACTTCAGTAGGAGATTAATAACATATACGATATGTTATTTTTAGCTCTCACGTCTCTAAGAGTTCACAATCCAGATTTAAGCAGTACTTCGTGTCACCCTGGGAGTGACCTCCCTATGGAGAGTATTTTTTTAGCTTAAATCTAGATTTCGGTGAATAAGAGGAAGTTGTTCAAATATAAGTCTATTATACAATAAATAGATTTCAACTGCCACGTCTCCATATAGTTTACACCGTAAGATTCAAATGACGCTTCGTGTCACCCTGGGAGTGACCTCCCTACAGAAAGTGTTTTGTATGAGTCAATATCAAGGTAAGCGGAGGAAGTAGTTCATAGTAAGTGGGTGAAGGATATGTGTCAATATATCCTACGGTCTCCTCATTAGGTAAGCGGAGGAAGTAGTTCATAGTAAGTGGGTGAAGGATATGTGTCAATATATCTTACTGTCTCCTCCATATATGTGTCAATATATCCTACGGTCTCCTCCATATAGCTTTAAATGGTCTGTTGCTAGTCGTTTAGCGATGGCTATCCTCATGAAAGGTTGTAATATAGGATTCGGAACAACCCAGGACAAGGTCACTGGACCGCAGTGAAGAACATCCTCAAGTATCTTTAGAGAACGAGGGACTACATGCTCGTGTATAGATCTAGGGATTTGATCCTTACTGGTTACACGGATTTTGACTTTCAGACTAGTAAGGACTCTCGCAAGTCCACTTCAGGGTCAGCTTTTACTCTTAACGAAGGAGCTGTAGTATGGTGAAGCACTAAGCAGGGGTGCATCGCTGACTCCACGGTGGAGGTGGAATACGTAGCGGCTTGCGAAGCTACTAAGGAGGTCGTCTGGCTCAGGATGTTATTGATAGAACTAGAAGTTGTTCCAGATATGTCTAGGCCAATCACCCTCTATTGTGATGTCACAAGGGCTGTGGTGAACTTCAAGGAGCCTAGGAGTCACAGGCACGACAAACACATAGAGCGGAAGTATCACCTGATCCGCGAGATAGTGCATCGAGGGGACGTGATCGCCATGAAGATCGCTTCGGAGCACAATGTTGCTGACCCGTTTACGAAGGCTCTCATGGCTATAGTGTTTGAGGATCATCTTCAGAGCATGGGTCTACAAGACCGCCCGCGCTGGACTAGGGCAAGTGGGAGATTTTATTGTACTAGACTTTTATGCCCTAGTTTATTGTTTTGTACTAGTTTTTGTACACCCCACTTCGCTTTAGGACAAGTGGAAGATTGTTGGCGATGATGCCCTAAAATCTCGTGTCCTGTAGTTTGTAAATAATTTGTACGAAAGCTTGTGATGTATAATATATGATATTTACTTCACTTCTTAACTTTGTGCTTTTGGATGTTTTATTTGCTTTACCACAAACCAATAAACTAAAATCCCTGGTTGTCTTTATGTAACTTAAGCATGTATGTGGTGACATACAAGTGGATCATGTCTTAAGTGATAACCAAAATGGTCTGTAGTATATGGATATAGAAGGAAACCTTATCCTGGTAACGCTACAGATGCGGCTCGCTTTATGGAATAGTTACAAGTGTTGTGACTTGTCACAGATGGTCTGATCCTGATCATTCGTGTAGAGGACATTCGAGCGGGGGTGTCCTATATCAAGAGTTTGTATAAGACCTGACCACGAAGTGTTAACATCTCATTATATAACATCGTTCATGACAGAGACTTCACTTCACTAGGATGACCATAGGTAATATGACCTTAATCCTTAGTGAGTTGGGAACTCCCGCTATTGAGGGCGGTCCTTTAATTTACATGGGTGCGAGTGGTCAAGCCACCGACTCAAACCTATCACTTTAGGGATTCGTCTGATTTGGGAGCTAGGAAGTTAGCTACACAAGATGGAATTCACTCCTTCCCCAAAGCAAGGGCAAGTAGATAGATAGCTCCCTTAAGGGCTGATTCTAGTGCTTGAACGATGTGGCGCCACACACCTTCTCATGGCCCGAGAGGTGTTCACACATAGTAGGACTATGTTGTATTGTTCATTAGAGGGATCAGCTTAAGGAGTGAGAGGTAACTACAGGGGCAAAATGGTAAATTGGCCCAGTTGTACTTACGAGCATCTATGAATGGTTATCGTACTCATGATTGGTTATATCCGATGAACATGAGAAGCTAGACAATCGTTTAAGGGTTGATTCCTAGACGATCACTTAGCGCTTGAGCTGAACTAAACGATCGTGTAGATGATCGCCTAGTTTTTACTACACGATGGTGTACCTTGCCTAAACGATCAAGCACCCAACTATACGATAGTTTGTCTATTCTCCCACTTACTTGATATTTTCTACACGATAGCCTTTTCTCCGCACCTCTACCAATTCCATCAAAGTCCACCCTTTGGATTCTCATTCCGAGAATACTGAGGGCTCCGAGTGATGGTGTCGTCCCCGTTTCCTGTTGTTCGTGCAAAGCTGTTTGTGGTAGACGATTGGAGAGTTGCTGAACGATTACTTGCTGGTCTAGAGAAAGCGAGAGGTCGTTCGTGGAGAGAACGAGATTTCAAGTGAAGAATAGTCTTCAACTGGCATGTTCTCTCGGTCTCTTATTCATTTATCCTTTAAGCATGCCAGTAATTTAGTGTTGTTAATGTATATCTATTTGTGTGAATGTATATGTGGAAATTTTGTCACAATGAATTGGAAAGATCCGCTTTCGCTCATAGATACTCTTGTATAAGAGTTCCTTCACACCTAAGACTAAGTATTTCCAACACTTAGAATTTCCTTCCTCCATCTTCTTACTTTCTTTACTTCCCTTCACACTTTTACTTTAACATATCCCTAATCTTTGCTTAGCATGCCCATTATACACTTAAGTAGGGAAAATGGATTACAAGGTTTACACAAAAAGAATACTATTTTATTAAAGCACTAATCTAAAGGCATTGTACTAAAAAAAACATTTGAATGAGGTCAATCATTGAGTGCATGCATCTACTCTTTTGAAAATGATTTCAGAATCGTTGTCCAATCATTATATGTCACGTCGTCTTTCAAAACGTATGGATCTTATAGTCGTTGGTGCATTACCAATCAAGGAGATTTTGACCAAAGTTAATGAATTAGGTTTCAATATAAGTTATGGTTATTGTATGATTGAAGCAATGGGCCCTGCCATAATTAGGCCTTGGAAGCCCAATTTTGAAGAAGAGGCCGTCCAATTTAAGGATTTGATCACATCATTAGAGATTGATGTGAAAGATCCAATATTATTGAAGAGTGTTTTGGGAGATGGTGAAACCTTGGGAGAAGTAATGTTGAGAGGCAACACTTTGATGTTGCTATGACAAGAATTTGAAGGCAGCTCATGAGGCTTTTAGTGGGGATAATTGGTATATGATTGGTGATAGTGGGGTTAGACATAAGAATGGTAGAATTGAGATGAAGGATATAGCTAAGCATATTGTAGTAAGGGTCAATGGAGAGGGCATGATGAGCACAGTGGAGATCAAGGGCATGCTGATGAGCCACCCAAATGTTGCGGAGGCAACGGTGGTTAGGAGAGGATGTTGTGTGGGTTTTTGAAAATGAATGACAAAGGTAGAGAGAACGGTGATGAGATTGTTAAGTTTTGTCAAATGCATTTTCTAGAGTTTATGGTACCTAAGTGGATTGTATTTGGAGATTTGCCAATGAATTCCACAGGGAAGGTACAAAAATTTGTTGTAAGGGAAAAGGCAAAGGCATTGAATGCCAACAATACAATATAAATGAGCTATTAATACATTACTTTTGACTAGCAAGAAGGTACCCCATTCCATTACTTTATTATGATTTTGACCATTACAAGAGAGAAATATAAAATGGGTAGAGTTGGCAAAAATCTCTGTGGAGAATCCCTGATTTGACCAAGGATGGGGTCAAACCGAACACAAAATTAGTCCCCGAATCGGGGACGGGGAGGGATATCCCCACTCCTACCCAACCTCAACCTCGACCCCGCCTCGAATATCATTATTATATATATATATATGTGTGTGTTTTTTTCAAACAGTAGCTTTAGCTACTATTTCTTTTATTTCTTTTATTTTTTTAATTTTATTTCATACTGTTTATATATGTATGTTTTTTTTTCAAACAGTAGCTAGTTCTTTTATTTTTTAATTTTTTTTACTTTTTTCAAATTTTATTTCATATTTTTTTTAGCTACTGTTTCTTTTTCTTTTTCTTTTTACTTTTATTTCATAATTTAATTAACTTTAATTTTTTTTATTAAATTTAAAATAAAGAAATACTAAAAAAAATTATTATTAATTTAAATAAATAAAACAATAATAATACTGGCTTATTACCTTAAATATTTACAATTTTAATATAAATAAAAAAATTTAAAAAAAAAATAGAAGACAAAGAATTTTTTCCCTACAGGGACTCGATCCCTGGACGGGGATTCCCCGACCCCGACTCCCAAAACGGGGAATGGGGTGGGGATGGAGATTAAAAATCCCCACGAGGGATGGAGATGGGGAGTGCATCCCCGGCCCCGCTCCATTATCAATTCTAAAAATGGATAAAAAGAAGAGAGATGATTTCCTTTTTAATAAATAAGTGGTCAAATTTGAGAAAAAAAACAAAATGGCAATAATGCCCCCAAGTGTAATGAAGAAAAGACAATTTCTTTATTGTTAATTTTAATTTTAGTATCTGAGTTGATTTTTTTTTTTCAAAGTAAAATCGGACAGGTTTAATGATCAATTAATCTCCTCAATGGGATTTTAGGTCAAAGTTGAGTCTAAGCTCGATTCAAGCTCGACTAATGATTGACTAATGGGTTAGCTCATTTGGAGCATGTTTGGATCAGTCCGAGTCTAGTAAATTTATATGATATGGGCAAGCAAATATGTATATATAGGTTGTCCTTCATATATATTATATTTTATATATCAAAAAGTATACTTTTTTATATGATTTTTTAAAGTACATTTTGATTTATTATAGTTTCTAGTCTAACATAAATATTTTTAAAAGTTTAAAAACTAATTATTTTTTTTTTAAGAAAATTAAATATTTGATAAAATTTTATCGCATCAATAATTTTATCTAGAAAAATAATTAAAAATACAATATAATTTTAATAATATTCATTAAAAAAAACATAAAATAGACATATATATTTTTAAAGAATTAAAGAATTGATATTTATTGGACTAATCTAATGAGTCGGCCTAAACTCAACCCAAACTTTGATCTAATTAACCAAGCTCAAGAGTAGGGTCATGGACTTTGATATTGAAAGTTCGGTCAACTTGATCCAAGCCTAAATAGTGCATTAGGTTAGGTCGGTCAATGTTTAGAATGATTAATGAAGAGGAATCGACTTTCTGCCAACATATAGCCTAAATAAATACGTTTAATTATATAATTATCCCAACTTTCCTATTTTTTTATAACTTAATGGATTATTATTTAAAACAAAAGTCTGGCCCAATTTACTATTTTATTTCTCTTATAGTTCAATTTATATAATAATAATAAGAAGAAGAAGAAAAATATCAAAAAAAAAAAACACATAAGGGTAGTTATTCCACATGAATGCAAATGATATAGTTCCCAAAACAATCGCAATTTTAAAACCTAAACCGTTAAGGAAAGTTCCTCTCATAAATAAAAGAAAAAATCGATTGAAACACCACACATTATATTTACATAATAAAATATAAAACATAATATATTCGATATATATTTATATTTTTTAGTAATAAACCACGGTATATTTCTTTAGTGTATGAACAAGACTGTTGGTACAATATATCATCTTATATATCAAACAATATATGAGATGTATATATTTATATTTTTCGATATATTTATAGGAAAAAAAAAACAAACAAACCATGATTTATTTCGATAAGAAAATTTGGCTTTTTGAATAGAAAATTGATATTCCAATAATGAAGGAACTAAGAAATCGAAAGGTAAGAAAGGAAAAGAAAAACGGATGAACTGAGAGGAAGGGAAAAAAAGAAGATAATCTTTTTCCTAAATTTTAGGAAGTATACCAACTATTATTAAATAAAGAAAATTTGATATAATTAAATAGTTCAACCATAATTATATTGATAGTATTTTATAATAAAATGAATATATATATATATATATATATGTATAAACACTAAATTGATTGATGAGAGATACCGGATCAAAAAGTTAAAACGTTAAAAATATTGTATATAAAATCTAGATGATGAATCAAAAGGTTTAAACGTTAAAAATATTGTTTATAAAATTTAGATATGAAAATTTTATAAATATCCGAACATTTATGAAATAATTAATAAAGTAAAAATTTCTTAAGTAATAAGTATGCGTATATATAAATGACAAATTATGATGACAATGTACTCGTGAATAAACCATATATGTACACGTATATAATATATATAATGTGACGTATGTTTCTTAATTTGTCAATAATTGATAAAGCCAATGGGGACTCTTTCAAAAAATAAAAATAACAAAATAACAAAAGACAAAAAGACAAAAACAAAAAGAAAAAAATAAATGGAAACTGAATTATCTAGCTAGCAAACAAAAACTGAAATTGTGTGGATTTAGTATGACCATGTATGATTATTCGATTTAAAAAAATGAAATTTGTGTATATTATTTTACGGCGTTAAGTATATTTTCACAAACCTTTATACTATTAAATTGGAAAAGAAAATAAATTAATTTTAATAGGTAAACTTATCAACTTATATCAATTTTCATTCTTACAAATTATACAGAGTGACGTTGATAAAAAATTTATGTTTGAGACAATGAATTAATTATTATAGTTGAATTATAATAATTTGTATTTTTGTGTAGATTATTTTAATTTAAATTATAATAATATGTATTTAAGGTGTAAAGTATTTTAATTTGAGAATGAAATAGTAAACACTATAGAAAATAATAAAAAATGATAGAATGTAAAACAGTATAAACTGTAGCAAATAATAAATATTTTAACAAATGAGAGTTTTAAAATAGTGTTGACTGTAACTAATTGAGACTACAAAATGTATTTACTGTAGCAAGAGGTGGTTATTATAGTCTTAGGATAATTCTTGCCCAAACACTCCCTAAGTAAAAATAGGCATTAAGTTAAAAGTAATTGTTTTAAATGATAAAACTGTTGAAACTATTTTTAAAAATAGTAAAATGTCATTTTCTATCCGTGATAGACTGCTATAGAAATCTATCATTGACACTGATAGCCCACGATAACTAACACTGATAGATAATAAAATTTTATTATATTTGATAAATAAATTATCTCATTTTTCTTCGTTTAAAAATAACTTTTAAGTTGAATTTTATGGGTTTTTTTTTTTTTTTTGAAAAGAGAAAAAAAAAAGTTTAAACTTTTATGGTGAAAATTATGTGTGGCAAAGTTATACATTGGTTAATTTTCCTTTGATCATTTTTATTTTTTATACAAATTTTTATTTTGATAAACATTTGTAAATTTAGGAAATTCTTACACTTTTTTCATTATATCGTTATCAAACTTACTATAATTTAGGCGTTGGTTTGCAAACGATTCAGTTTTTGGGAAATTTATGCTTGTTTATTTCTAATTTTTCAATCAGGGTCTTTATCTTTGCAAAATAAATATTTTAATTCAGATATAATATAGATATTAAAAATGTGTCAAACTAGTTAAGATGTCCCGATGTACTTTCTGTTCACCTTCTAATATCTTGTTCGACAACAAAAATATTTGCATTCCTTCTTAAATTTTGAAACACAAAATTAAAATAATAATAATAATAATAAGTGGGTAGCTAAACATATGAACTAATTGGTAAAATTAATGTTAATGAGCTTAATTTTGAAAAAGTAAAAAGTAAAAAATCAAATGGTTATCCAAAGAGACTTGATCTTTGAACTTTTATTTTTAAAAAATCACAAAATCTATTAACACGCAAAATTAAAATTTTATGGTTCCATATTATAAATATAAAATTGAAGTATTGACACAGAACATCAATTAATTTTTTAAAATTTAAAAATTGTCTAGGACCTATAATTCAGAATTAAAAATTAATGTACCTATTAGGCATTGTTAAGAGATCATAGATCAAATCGACAAAACTTCAAAATTCAGGGATTGAACTTGTAATTTCACCTTAAAATTAGTGGAAAAATAGAGAATATTAGAGGTAAAAATTATAACATCTACATTTATGAAACTAAAAATTTATAGTTTAAATTGATACAATGTCCCCAAAAGTTAGTTTAGTTGTCCTTCCTTTCTCGATTTGCCAAAAGTTCAAGTTGCACCAATTTTTGTGTATTTCCTTCAATTACAAAGGGAAAAAATATTTCTAAAATGTATCTTTAAAAAAAAAAGAATTTTCTATGTAATAACTCATTATTGGACATTTAGTGTAGACACCCAAATGTAACTTAAATGAAATTTCATTAACTAAAAATATATATATTTTTAAAATTTTTAATAAAAATATAATATCACGTCAATATCATCCATTGAAATAAAAACCAAAAAGAATACTATTTTATTTTTTTTTATTATTATTATTTGAGTAAAACAAAAACTATTTTATTAAAGCACTAACCCAAAGGCATTGTACTAAAGAAAACATTTAAAATGATGTCAATGACTGAGTGATGCATCCGATTTTACTTGGATAGTAAAAGAAGAAAAATTATTCAATTTAAAAGAAAAAATCTTTATCACATAATAGATTTTTATTGAGCATATGTGCAACCTAAATTAGACCAAATTTTTTCTCTATTGAATTGCCCAATAAAGAACAGTACTTGGTGCATCTTTCTTTTTCTTTTTCTTTTTCTTTTTCTTTTTTTCTTTTTTTCATATCCCAATATCATTATGCAATAAAAAAAATAAAATTATTAAAAAAAATGAAGAATTTGTATTGAGTTGTTAATTTGGCGAGATCCACACGTAACTATTTTCCACAATAAATGGAGTTCGACAAAACCAACCAGACGCTCTAGTTTCTAATCTCCAAATCGTCTCTTTAGTCTTTACCCATAAAATACCACCGCCTCTTTAATACTCACTGAGTCAATGCCCGAGTCAAACAACCAGTCGCTGTCCCTCGGCCCGTCGTTGGCTCTCAAAATCACGGCGTTGGCTCTCTTGACCGCAGCCGTCGTTGTATACAAACTCGACCCATTCGACCCGGCGGTGATTCCGGCGGAGGAACTGAGTGGGGCGCCAGCGGCGGTGGCGGAGTGTAGCGGCAGGGTACTGCAGGGGGCGGAGAGAATCGGGGTGGGGGAGCTGGCAGCGGCGGAGGACTTAGCTTATGACTCGGAGTTGGGAATCGTTTACACGGGGGATGCGGATGGGTGGTTGAAGCGAGTTAGATTGAATGACTCGGCGATCGAAAATTGGGTCTTCACCGGCGGCCGGCCTCTCGGAGTCGCTTTGGGACCAGACAGCGAAGTTTTTGTCGCTGACGCTTATCAGGTATGGCACTGTAAAATCAGTCTTTAAGGAGATCATGTCTGAATTCATACCAACATGGACTTCATGTGTATGTGGTCTAAAGTTATTTGGTCTTAATTTGAGTTTATATGTTTGTGTTTGAATGTAGTGTTGAATTGATATATCTAGATATTTTGTACTCTTTTTTAAACTTTATAATTACTATTTTATTTTGAAATTTTTTTGTTTAATAATTTTATCCCTCTTTATTTGAATAAAATATGAATTGCAATTTTTTTTTTTAATTTTTAAAGTTTTTCTTTCTTTTTTTTTGGTAATAAACAACCATTAACCCGTCAACTTTCTGGAAGAAATATGGTTAAATAAAAGAGAAATAAAAAAAATGAATTTCATTATCTTTTTCTTCTTTTTCTTCTTATTCATGTTGTTGCTATGTATTTTTATTGTCATCAATTTTTTTAATTATCCTCCATCGTCTTAGTAGTCAATGGAATGTCAATACATTTTTTAATAATTTCACTTTCAGTTCCTCCAAATTTGGAGGATTATCAGAGAACAAATCTCTATTTTCACTAATTATTGCTAGAAAATGTTCCATAAAAAATAAAATAAAAAAAAACCATTTTATGATTTTTTATTTTTATTTTTATTTGTTACCTATTTTTCAACTACATACATACTTTTCGTCTAAATATTTTAAACACTCTTTTGATATGTGAATTCAATTAAATAAAAATATATTTTACAATTTTTTATGTATAATATTGCACTTAATGTGGACAAAATACTATTATTTTTATAATTAACAACCCTACAACATATTTTAATAGTCATCAGTCTTATAATAGTCGTAAGTGGTTGTCAAAGTTGATTATCGAAGATGATTTTTGTTGGAGTTTGTAGTTGGAAGTGGTTGTTAGAGCTTGAAATTGGTCGCATGAAGGTGGTATTGGAGTTGGTCGTCGTAGTTTGTTGTTGGAGGTGGCTTTTGAAGCTCAAAGTTGGTCGCACAAAAGTGGTTGTTAAAGTTGATTATCGAACATGATTTTTATCGGAATTTGTAATCAAAGATGGTAGTTGGAGTCTGAAATTGTTTGCATGAATGTGGTATTAGAGTTGATTGCCTGAGTTTGTCGTCGAAAGTAGTTATCGAAGAGTTGATCGCCAAAGTTACTCGCTCGAAGGTGTTCATCGAAGGTGATTTTCGTTGAAATTTGTAGTCGGAGGTGGTTGTTGGAGTCTATGAAGATGGTTGTCGGAGTTGGTCATCAGAGTTTTTTGTCGGAGGTGGTTGTCGAAGCCTGAAATTAGTCGTCATAGTTGATAGTGCAAAAGTGGTCGTTGGAGTTGGGTCACCTGAGTTGTCATTGGAGGTGGTTGTCAGAGTTGATCGCGTGAAGGTTGTGCGGAGACCAGGATTAGTCATCAGACTTGTCATCGAATGTGGTTGTTGGAGCTCGAAGTTGATCGTCGGAGTTGTCATCGGAGGTGGTTGTCTGAGCCTAGAATTGGTCGTTAAAGTTGTCATCAAAGGTAGATGTTGGAGCACAAAGTTTTTCACCGGAGTCTTCATCAGAGGTGGTTGTCGGAGTTCGAAGTTGTTCGTTGGAGTTGTCATTGGAAGTGGTTATCGAAACCCGAAGTTAGTTCCCAAGATATGATAGCGATAGTCACCGACAGTGGCCGATGGGTGGAGCCATTGACAACATTGAAAAAAAGAAGAGTTTGGTGAATTGGACAACTCTACCAACATTTAAAGTTCGTGGGCTAAACATTGGGTTGGTATATTATACCAACTCAACTCAACTCATCTCATGTTGGTGAGCCAAACACCCTTATAATTTGTTTCCTCTTCTATCCCACGCAAACAAAATTTTAAAATGGATTCCCCCATATAAGACCAATTTCTTATTTCATTTGATGTAAGAACAATTTTTTTTTTTTTATTGAAAAAACATTATATCTGAAGATAAAAAAGCTATTTTATATATTAAAAAATAGAAATTATGTTCAAAAGTAGTATACCGAACATGCTTTTGTTATTTTGTATTATCCGTTCATTGTTATCAAACAACTTTCTGCTTTACGAATATGATATTTTCTGGGTATTTCTATGTTACATATTTTTTTATCATATAAAAAAGGGATTAGAAAAAAATTGATTTAAAAACAAAAATAAAACTACCACATAGTAAAATTTTATTGGACTATACTTGGATGCATCAAGAGCATCGAACGAACCACCCGAGCTTTTCTCATTATTAAAACATAAAATGAACCTAAATCACGAAATACGAATGGAGCGATTTTTTTTTTTAAAGGCATTCTAATGTAAGTGTTAGATTAGTCATGTTTATTTAAGGTGAAAAGTAATAAATTCATAACTAAATATAAGTGCTATTTTCAAATTTATAATCAAGATGCATAGTTTGATTGAGAAATTAAGAGTGTTCAATCTAATTGTGTTTGAAAATTACATGGCTTTTTTTATATACTTGTTTAAGAATTTTTCAATTTTTGTCCTCATATGTCATTATCGTTATTATTATCATTATAGATAAGTCAATGTTACAATAGTAGAATTATGAATGTCTTTATTATCGTTATTATTGCTTTTATCTTTATCCATTAATTCTAAACTGTAAAGGTAAAAGTAACGGTAGGAAGACAATACAAAGCAAACAACTTCAATTATAATTAGATTAAGTGTGAAAACTGCGTAATTAAACATAAATTCAATTATGTTCCATAAATATAATTTGATTAAATAGTTTTATGAAGTTTAGAAGGGTTTATTTAACGATTTAAAAAATTAAAAAAAATTGTGATAAATAAAATTTGGGTATGATATATAGGGGTTGTTAAAGGTGAGTAAAGAGGGAGTGGTGGAGGCATTGACGGCAGAGGCCGACGGCGTGAGATTCGGGCTGACAGACGGCGTTGATGTGGCGGAAGACGGCACCGTTTACTTCACAGATGCTTCGTATAAATATGGGTTTCATAATTTCATCTTCGATCTTTTCGAGGGTCGGCCGTTTGGACGATTCTTGAGCTACAATCCAATTACTAAAACCACTAAACTTCTTGTTGGAGACCTATATTTTGCTAATGGCGTTGCAGTTGCTCCCACCCAAGATTTCGTCGTCTTTTGCGAAACTCCCCTGTAAGTATTTCTTTTCTTTTCTTTAAATACGTCTTTTTCACTTATATTTTTTTCGTATATTTCTTAAATATAATAGTTTAATTCTTAATCAAATTCTAAAAACAAAAATAACTTTTTGAAAATAACTTTTTATAGTTCTCAAAATTAACTTGATTTTTTAAACTATTGGTGAAAAATAGATAACAAAAGAAAAATTTGGAGTTGGAAGTAGTGTCCATAAGCTTAATTTTAAAAAATAAAATGGTTACTTAATGAAACCTAATTTTTATATTTTTAATTGTCCAATTTTAGTTCATGTATTTTTAATAAATCTTAAATTTAGTTCCTCAAAATTGAATATTACAAAGATTCATTAAATAATAATTTTCATGTATGAAAATAGAATATGTGAATATATTTTCAAAATTTATGGTAAAAGTACTAATAGATAATAATTTTTTAAAAAAAAGAAAACAAGAATAAGCTATCATTGAGGACTAAATTTAGGGTTTATTAAAAATAAAGTTGAACAAAGTTCAAAGTAGACTAAAATGATATTTTAAATAAAGATTTGGGTCGTTTGGATTGACTTTCTAAGGAGGTGTTTGAAGCAAAAACTATCCTAAAACTATAATAACCACAGTAAATAATATTCCAAAACGCTTAGGTGCAGTCAACATCATTTCAAAACCATCATTTGTCACAAGATTTACTATTTGCTACAGTTTTTACTATTTTACATTCATCATTTTTATTTTTCATTCTCAAACTAAAATAGTAACCCCAATTAAATAATCTACATTCTATATAAAAGTTATTGTAACTCAATTATAATAATATAGAACTATAATAATCAGTTTCATATCTCAAATGCTCTTAAAATTAACTAAAAAACTTAAATTGATGGTGAGGACGATATCATATAATCTAACCGTTTCTAATTTAAAATTTAATAGAAATGAAATCATCAAACTTATCTCTAGCTTCTAATTTTGTGGCTTTGAATGTTGGGATTATTGTAGGAGAAGATGCAAAAAATATTACATCACCGGAGATCGCAAAGGAAGTGTTGAGAAATTTGTAGATAACTTGCCAGGAACGCCCGATAATATCAGATACGATGGACATGGCCATTATTGGATCGCACTCTCTTTAGTAAATCCATCTGGAATTATTTAACCAAATTAATTCCTTAGATAATAATTTTTTATCCTAATGTTATTTAGGTCTGATTTGATAACGTCTATAGTTTAATTATTTAATTTTTTATTTACATTTTTTAAAAATTAAGCTTATAAACGCCTCTTCATCTCTAAATTTTTTTTAATTATTTTTTTACT
Organism: Benincasa hispida; assembly: GCF_009727055.1. Classification (NCBI taxonomy): domain Eukaryota; kingdom Viridiplantae; phylum Streptophyta; class Magnoliopsida; order Cucurbitales; family Cucurbitaceae; genus Benincasa; species Benincasa hispida. The sequence goes on along the minus strand of NC_052359.1, from coordinate 6,535,881 downwards.
AATATTTAAAAAACCAAGTTAAAATTTGAAAACAAGGTCTCGTTTGGTAACATTTCGTTTTTGGGTTTTGAATTTTGAAAATTAAGCCTATTTTCTTCATATTCCTTACAGTAGTTCGCATTTTTTTTAAATAGGATAGTTGAATTATTAGCTAAATTGCAAAAACAAAAACAAAATTTTAAAAGCAATTTTTTTATAAAAAAAAATGGCTTGCTTTTTAAACCATTGATAAAAAATAGATAACAAATAATAAATTTGGGAGTGGAAGTAATGTTTATAAATTTAATTTTAAAAAACAAACAACAAAAAACAAAATGGTTACCAAATGGGGCCTAAAAAGTAGTTTAAAAAACTTGTTTTGTATTTGAAATTTGGTTTAGAATTCAACTTTTGTCCTAAAAAAAAGATGCAAACCATAAATAGACTTAATTTAAAAAAAAAAAAATTATCCTTGGATTTTTGTTTTTTGTTTTTAGATTTTGAAAATTAAGCCTATAAATTAAACACTTCTTATACCTCTGAATTTCTTGTTTTGCATTATTTACTTCTTACCAATTATTCAAAAAATGAAATCAAGTTTTGAAAACTAGGAAAAAAATAGTTTTTTGTTTTTAGAATCGGACTACAAATTCAATTTTTTTAAAAGATGAAAACCATTGAAAAAAAATGAAAGAGAATAAGCTTAATTTTCAAAAACAAAAAACGAAATGGTTACAAAATAGGGCCCTAGTTTTTTATTTTTACTTTTTGAAAATAAAGTCTATAAACACTTCTTGCACTTTTAAATTTCTCGTTTTGTTATCTATTTCTTATCAATGTTTTAAAAAAATCAAGACAATTTTTTAAAACTTAAAAAAATAAATTTTATTTTTAAAAAATAACTAAAAATTCAACTATTTTACTATAGAGGCTATTACTAAATTACAAAACAGGAAGTTAGTTTTTCATTTCCGAAAATTGTTTTTGCTTTCTTATGCCTTCTTTACAATTTTTTTTTTCTTTTCCGACTAAATATTTATATTCTTACCTAAGAAGAATAAAATTTTACAACTTTTTTTTTTGTTTTTAAAAATTTTGACTTGGTTTTTTTATAAAAATAAAAATAAAAATAATGGATATATTTGCAGGAGATGACGGGTTCTTCTTCTTCTTGGTACCTTGCACTGAAATATCCAGTGTTAAGGAAGATAATGGCGATAATGGAGAAGTACTGCCGGCGGCCAAACTTGGAGAAGAACGGCGGAGTGGTGGCTGTAAATCTTCAAGGCAAACCAGTTGCTTGGTATTATGATTATGGATGGTCATTGGTAACCACCGGAATCAAGATCGGAAATAGTCTCTACTCCGGCTCTTTGGCGCTTCCCGGCATTGTTCGCCTCGATTTGGACCGATATCCTGCAACCACCGCTGGTTGCCCGTGGTCCAAACCCGACGACCTCTGATTAAATTCTACCTGCTGGGAAATTCATATAATATGTTTTTTTCCTTTTAATTGAATAAAATCTGTCGCTACTTAATTATACTCTAGAATTGAATTTTCAACAACATGTCGATTTCCATCTAGATTTTCATGTTTTCATAGAATTGACATCATCATGAAAAAGTAAATCGATATTGTAAAAAAAATCAAGAAACATAAAATAATATTAATATTATAATAATAAATAAGCACAGATGTTACTAGTATAACTATAGTATAAAAATGAGAAAATTTTTATTTACTAATTAATTTTTAAATTTTTTTACAATTTTTTCAGAAATATTTATACATTTTATCGATACTTTTATCAAAATTTCAATCTAATTAAGACTTTAATATTTCTATTGATATCGATATTTTAAATATTATTGATGTATATTTATATAAAATACAAAAAGTATGTTTTTTTTCTAAAAAAACGTAAATTAATTTTATTTTAATTTACGTATATGAATGAAGATTTGACTATTTAACTTCGAAAATGAATTACAACATCAACACATTTAAGTTTGGTAGATTATTGACGCACTTCACATCAATAATACGAATTTAAGTTCAAAACTAATATTATGAATTTGGATAATGAAAATTTTTAGTACAACGATAGTTTGAAAAAAAATTCATTCTATCTTCAATCATTTCTTGTCATGATAATAGCATTTAATATGTAGGATCAATGAAATAAATAAATAATAAATCATTTAATGACGTATTAGATAATGAATTGAAGGAGTTGACTTGAAAGTAGTGTTAGATTATTATTATTTTTTAATTTGGAAACAAAAAATTAGATGGTGAGCCATAATTAATGACTTTAATTAAAAAAAATTAAAGCCAGAAGATATATTCAACCATTAATTTAGAGGGGAAAAAAACATGACACAGTATGTTGATAACTTTCTTAATTGGATGTATGAGAGAATTTCTTTACTGTAGTTTTCCTTTTCACTATTGAATTGTTATACAATATCTCAAATATTTAGACATTATTTGATTTATATGTATGTTTATTTTATTATAATTTCTTAATCACTATTTTCATCTTTTTCCTAACTAGACATTTATATTCTTAGTTAAATTCTCAAAATCACGGTAAATAAATGGTGAGAAAATAAATATTATTTATTTAAAAAAGAAAAAGACGTATAAGACTAACACATGAGACTTAATTAGAGGACATATAGACTTTTTAATCGAAGTCCAATTATTATTGTAAAACAACCACAGTGTATAGCTATCATTGAATAATTTATTTGTTAAAAATATCATTTTGTTCCTTATACTATGAGTTTCATTTTATTTTGGTAAGTATACTTTTAAGTATTAATTTTAGTCCTTACATAATCAATAAATTTTAAAAATAATCTCTACATTCAGTTAGTTGTTTAAAAACGAGTCTCTAGTGGTACTTCCTTTATAAATTTTGAAAATATATTCATATAATATATTTTGAATATATTTTCGAGTATGACAATTATTGTTATCATTTAATTAAAGTTATTAAAATTTAATTAGAAGTATATGAACTATATTTAGACTACTGAGAGTATAGACACTAAAATAAAAGGAAACCTAGAGCACATAAACCAATACGATATTTAGCTACAATTTTCCAGATAGAAGTCATTTAAAGAATAGCAAAAAAAAAAAAAGATATACTATATATAATCATTGTATTAAATTTTCGTCAAAATATCAATATTTCCATGGATGGTTCCAAAATTCAACATGGAGGTGAATCGATATTTCTATTATATCGTTGAAAAGTTTATGAAACATGATAATTAAGCAAATATCAGTAATGTAAATATAATATAAATAATAAGTATATTAAATTATTTAAAAATCATAAAATTTTTATTATTAATTTCAATTTATTTTTTGAATTTTTTGTTTTTATAATTTTTTTTCAAAACATCTATCAAAATCGAAAATTGACCAATATTTCCATCAAATTTTCCTAAAAATAGGACATTGATTGACGAGAATCATAAATCAATTATATGGGGCTTTAATGGAGGGGGGAGGAAACAATTATTTATAGGTAACTCCAACTAACCTATATATATATTTATAGCGAATAGATCAACAATTCATATGTCACTCTTGCTTTGGCGAAGAATAATTAATACATTATGCTTTACCAATAACTTCCAAATATTTACTAGAAAAATGACGCTAGAAAAAAGGGGAAAACCATAAAAACGTACTTATTTAGATCTCATTTGATAATCATTTTATTTTTTATTTTTAAAATTAAATTTATGAACATTACTTCCATCTCTATTTTTTTTTCATTTGTCATCTACTTTTCATCAATGGTTTGAAAAATCAAATCAAATTTTGAGAGCTAAAAAAAAGTAATTTTCAAAAAGTTGTTTTGCTTTTTGAATTTGACTAAGAAATCAACCATTGTATTTAAGAAATATTAGAAATGTGGAAAATATAAGCTTAATTTTAAAAAACAAAAATAAAAAATCAAATGGGACCTTAACTTTTAACGCATGGAATTCATAAAATAATATAAATAAAAACTATCCACTTTTCATCATAACTCTTTTAATTGCACATTCCAACAAAATAATAATAAACAAAAGATAAAAATCAATTCATACTACTAAACGTTTAGGTTTGTATCAATTAAAACCAACTTATAATTGATCTTCCTTCAAATTTCATTCGATTAATATAGTGTGAAATTTATAATTTGAGTCAATTAAACTCTTACATTTCCATAAAGCAATCATTGTTGATCATGCATTACTACTACCTTAGAAAACCATCTATATACATCTAACATTGAGGTTGATATAACATACTTAATGTCAATTGAGTTATGTTCTTTTTGTCAAAATCATCTACATTAATTATCAAACAAGTGCAGACTTCTTCAGATCTCGATTTTACAAAAGGGATGATTAGAGTAAATGCATGATCAATTTTCAAGAAAATTAGGATTAGAAATCTAAAATTTTTCATTTTATAAAAATTAGGATTTAATTGGTACTATTATATGTTCACATAAGCTATTTTATATAAAACGTAATGTATTATATAAATTGATACACTTACAAAAGTTTGATATTTAAATTGATACAACTTCTATTCTTTAGTGGTATACATTGTTATTTTTACATTAAGAAATCCATAATTATACCATTTAAAAATGACAATAAAGGAAATGAAACATCGGTGAAGGTTTCATTTGGAATTGTGAAAGGGTAATTTATTTATTTATTTTTTTGGAAGCAACGAAAAAAGGTAATACTGACACAAGGTATATTTGTAAAATTTCAAACAGAGAATAGAAAATTTTTCATGTATACCCAAAGAATTGTTTACGAGGTTAAAATATGATCAGAATTACTATAAAGTTAATTATGGTGGAGTTTGCTATCTGAAATCTAGATTAATAGTAATATAGTTATATTGTTAGTGCAAGGTTGAATTTGCTATATTTTTTATTATTATATTTGATGTAGGATTGAGCTTGGGCTTGGTTTGGCTGTTTTTTTTTCCTTCTTAATTATTGTTATTTTGACTTTTTTATATATGTTTTCTTCATCATAAGCTTGTGATATTATAGAAAGTCTAATTTCATAAACTTTAACTACCTTCTACATAAAAATTTATGCCAAAGGAAATTAATTCCATACACCATGGATTTAGTTGGTTTTGTTTATTAAAAAAAATAAGTTGAAACTTTTTAATTTTATGTTGTTTTAGAAAATACATCTATTTTTTTATATAATAAACATGTTGTTTTATTCAAGTAACTTAATATATACACACATAACACACATATATATGATAAACAACGTATATCAAACATGTTTTTTCTTTGAGTACGATAATAAGAATAGATTATTGATCTTCTAACTTCAAATAAAGGAGTACACGTTAACTACCATTAAACTAAGTTTAATTTGACCACTTTAAATTTGTTATGTAACTACTGTGGTTTTATACCTCAATTTAATCAATATTCATCTCAAATTGAATCGTAAAATTTAAATTTAGAAGATGAAACAAAACAAAAGTTAATTTCCACACCCAAACTACTCTATTTATTTCTAAAAAAAAGTATACAAGTAAATAACCATACACCTTCTACATGTGGCTTTACACCAACTAAGAAGTGAAAAATCATAGTATTGTTTTTTAGTACTATGAACTAATAATTTATACTAATGGTCACCATAGTTGGTTGTATGAGGTGATCACCACAGGAATTGGTGGTGGTCGTTGTCGGAGGTGGTCACTAGTGGATAATGGCTAGAGATGGTCACTGGAGTTGGTCGATGGCAGTGGTCGGAGGTGATCATCGAACGAACGATGGTGAGGTAGAGAGAAGACATAGGAGTGTCTAGAGTGGAGGACCATAATCCACGGGGGAATGGTTCGATACTCTAGGATGATAATGAGTTTCGTAATCTAACCCATTACGAGTATCCAAACGTGGGCTTGTAACTTAATTATAACTCAACCCATCTCATTACAGGTCCTCAAACAGGCCTTACGTGTTATCAAAATCCTTTTTCCATCCAACTCATTAATTCAAAATCCATTAATTAGATCGGATAAGTTTCTCCAAACCATCCAAAAAACCCTCAGAAACGAAACCAATAATCAACAAGAAACTTTGAATATTACAAAGGTATATTTGACATATATAGCACAATATATTCAATATATATCTGAATGTTCTAGAAGTAAATAATGATATATTTGATCAGTACATAAATAAGACAATTTGTACAATATATCGTCTTATATACCGAAATATATATGATGTATATTTATATCTTCTAGTATATTTGTAAGTATATGAAAAAAAAACGACCATGGTATATGCAATATATATTTATATTTTTTTTTAGTAAACATGTGTATTCAACATATACTTTAGATCTAAATGGAGAGATGATCGATTTTCAGCTAGGAATTTAAAATAAAATAGACAAAATCTCCTAAAATGAAAGAAAAATCGAGTTGAAATATCATGCATTGAATGTCTATTAACCACAATTATTAAAAAACAAAAATGAAGTCAACTTAAAAAATGATGATAATGAAAAAATAATTAAGGTCCTATTTAGTAACCATTTTATTTTTTATTTTTGAAAATTAAGTCTATTTACTTCGCATTTCTTACCATAATTTGCATCTTTTTTAGGTACAATCGTTGAATTCTTAGCCAAATCTAAAAAACAATAACAAAATTTTAAAAACTATTTTTTTAGTCTTCAAATTTTGATTTGATTTTTTAAATCATTAGAAAAAAAATAGATAACAATTAAAGAAATTTGAAAGTGGAAATAGTGTCTATTAACTTAATCTTAAAAAACAAAAAGCCAAAAAACTAAATAGTTATTAAACATCAAACAAGATCTAAATATTTAAATTTTTTTGAAAGAATGGTGAAAGGGTTAAATTGGTATACGATAAAGCTACACTTTCTTAACGACATAATTCAAAATATGACATTTATGAAATATATGGTGTCCGAATGATTTTTCCAATTAAAATCTCTAAAAAAAAATTGGTGAGACAGGTAGTGGGCTGGCTTAATGTGAGTAGACTGGGGTTGAGTGGTATGTAGAAATGGGCCGAGCCTGCAACATTGGGCTTCGGCCCATAGGAGTTTGGGACTGTATGAAAGTACAGAATTTACCTTTTCATGGCTGTCAAATTCAAATATGTTCTTTCTTATTTAATATCATCATTTTAGGCCTATGGCATTCAAGACCGCATGAAAGTAATTACAAATTATCAACGTATTTATTTTTTTTTAAAATTATCCTGGATATATTTCCTCAATAATAATAATAAAATATCATCGATGTACATTTAAAATTTATTTGGATGTATATAATTATATTTTCTAAAGATGATTTTTAAATATAGAAAAATCAACTCAAATATTTATAAATATATCAAAATATTACTATCTATACGGATAGATATTGATAGAATAATATCATCTATCATTGATAAATACTAATAAATTATGATATTTTACTATATTTTAAAATATTTTCATTAGTTTGACATTTAAAACAATTTTTCTAATTTCTATCACTAGGAAAAGTGTCTTATTTGACATTTGAATTTGAAATTTCAACATGTTTAATTTGAGGGGTAAATTAATAAATATAATTCCAAGTAATGTATTATTTTTAATTTAGGGGCATATTTTAAAATTAAGTGGAACGAAAATAATTATTAAATAAGATAAAATGTGTGTTTTTTTTCTCTTTAAAATAATTTTCATAGCATCTTAACTTCATTTAGGGCGTGTTTGATTTAACTTTGCAAATGCTTAATTTTGAAAAAAAAAAGTGTTTAACAAACACTCAAAATAACTTTTAAAACACTTTCGAAGTATTTTTTAAATAGGTTTTATCGACGGAGTTTTAATAAAAATGACTTATACTTTTCTTGTAATCTATTGTGTGTGTATATATATAGATATTATAATTGATAGTGTCCATGTGTCATAAAAAGAACAAATGTTTCATTTCCATTGTTTATATGTCTTAGTGCATTTTATCCACGTGTCTTGTAATTACACATTACTAGTGTATAAATAAGCTTCCTCCTACATTTTAAATTGTCTATAAATAGTGGCATTTGGTGGGTTTTGAATAGATTGTGATTAGAGAAAAAAAATAGTTAGATATTCCACTTTTCATAATTTCATAAATTTCCACTTTGATTTTCTAATTTTCTTTTCTTACATTTATTTAGTTATTATTATTATAATTTCCTGATATTCGTTCTCTTGTGATGCTTCATTTTGCTACTCATTTCAGAACATGATCAATATAAAAAGCTCCGAGTAAAAAATAGTAAGTTGATGAGGTGTTAGGATCTAACTTTTTTCCCCTACAAAATTGGATAATATGTAAATAATTATCTTCATATGTTAATGCCTAATGGTAAATATATCTATTATTTTCTCTCAAAAGATTTTTATTATTTTTAAGACTATAATTCAACAGTTAGTACATACTTTTTAACCAAGAAGTCTTCAAATTCTTCCATTAGGATTTGAGAATGGTTTCATTTTTTTTCGTTTAATTTCAACGATTAGATGAATATTGAATCATAGATCTTATAAATGATAACTGATATATTTATATATTAATCTATAATTGATTAAGATCTGATGTATAAATCTATATATTAACATTTAAAATTAAAAGAAGAAATATAATGTGATATTTTAGAGAAGAAAAAAAAAAAGAATGATAGTGAATATGAAATTGAGCATGCTAAAATAGTTTAAATAACATGGTTCAATCCACGTAAAACTTATATTATATCATCTTTAGCAACATCAAAATTATCAATATGATTCTCCAACCTCATGTATTATTAAAAAAAAATCAAAATTGAAATTAGAACCTTAAATCAGAAAGTTATCACGTGAAATGCACGTGAATATAAATGGAAATGTAGTGAAGGCGAAGTCGATTTCAGGAGGCATAGTTACCGATAGAATTCCGTTTCAGGTGACGCCCGTCGGATGTTTCCGATGAAATTGTGGCGATCAACTGAATTTTTCTACTAACCTCTAGCAATATCATCGCCGCCGATCTCAATATTCTCTTTCTGTATCCACCGTGTAGATCTTTGGCTGCCATTTTTTTCTTTCTCGATTCAAGGTACAGCCATTTGTTTAGATATTGATTCTCCATTTACGCGCTGTGATTCAAAGATCTCTGCCTGGCCTTGTCTTTTGGAAGCCTGCCGAGTGTGTCAACGAGGTAGGATCTGAGTTTTGTTAAAGATTTCAGTGATTCAGATACGAAACCATGAAACTGCTGAAGTGAATAATTGTGCAAAGCGTTTCAATTGAATTAATTGACCTTCGATTCAGGTCTTACGGAGTGATTTCTGATGTGGTCTGAGCGCTGGAATTAAGTAGTGGAACAATGTCTTTGGAGGAAGGTGATGTCAATGAAACTCCCGAAAGTCGAGTGGAAGAGGGGACAATGTCCGAGGAGCTAGAATCCGGCGTGAAACATGAGGGCAATGGCCATGTTGTCGTGGAAGACAGGGTTTCTGATAGCCAAAATTGCTCTGATGATCATGATGAGCTTGTACAATTGGTTATCGATATGAAATCCCAAAATGAATACTTAAAGTCTCAGTTGGAAAGCATGAAAAATCTGCAAAATGTGGAGAATGTGCCTGAACGAGAAGAAGAAATTGGTTCCAGAGATGGAGAATCCGTTGATTTGAAAGAACTTCAAGAAAGAATTGAGTCTTTGAGTAAAGAACTTTCGGAGGAAAAGCAGACACGAGGTGCAGCAGAGCAAGCTTTGCAGCATCTCCGAGAAGCCCACTCAGAAGCAGATGCAAAAGTTCATGAACTTTCTGCAAAGCTCATTGAAGGTCAGATCTTTTTGGTTTGCGGTGTTCTATATCTTTTGTTGTTAACTTGTGATTAGAAGGATTTGGTTTGTTTGTTGAAGTGATGTATCGTTAAAAAAAAATTGTGCTTTGACCACACTAGTCTTCTGAGTCATTTTTGCTTTTGAATCCTCGTAAAAGGAAGGCTATATCTATTTCGAGGACCAGTTCAATCTTTGAGAATTATATACTGTTTGGAAGGGAAAAAAAGGTCAAATGGAAGGTTGTCAATTGTAATTGCTTGTTTTGCTTTATGGTTTTCAAAAAGGGAACTTTTTTCTTCTTATTTTGCATTAAATTTATAACAGAGAAATGTTTCTTTATGTAGCTCAACAGAAGTTGGAGCAAGAAATAAAAGAACGTGATGAGAAATATTCTGACCTGGACTCAAAATTTAGCAGGCTACACAAACGAGCTAAACAACGTATTCAAGATATTCAGAAGGTGTTTGTTGTATTCCTTGTGCTTATTTAATCGTACCTTGTTGTATCTGCCATCCATGTTGTTTTCCAAACCAAAACACACTCCATTGACAGATCTTTCACATCAATCTCCAATGATGTGATCAAATCCTCAAATTGGCCAGTTTCTTCTTCAAAATATTGTTTCTGTTTCCCAAACCAGACTGTTAAGAATACCAGGTCTGTAAAATGTGGGATTGCCTTGACTTTTTATGTCTTATTCAGTCAATTATACTCGATGTGTAGGAATCTACAAAATTAGGTTCCCGAAGCCAGGATTTAAACACATTGATACATGTATTATGCATTGTATCTCCTATTAGCTAGAAGAGAATAATGTAACAAGGATAAAGCATATTATAGATCTAGTGGATTTGTGATAGAATGTGGAATTTTTTTTTGTAAGTTTCACAAACTCTGGAATCTGATTAATGGATTAGTAGAAATCATGATTTATATTCTATAATTTTCTTCTCGAAGAAATCAATTGATGCATCTGTTTTGCTGAAAATTATTATGCTTTTATGTTTGGCCAGAATCTGTTTAAACTGAAGTGTAATATTCTTAAATTATCTTATAACTTTGTCACAAGAGGTCATTATATATGTCTCATTTCATTTTTTTTATACTGAAGAATAACTTCACTATGTTGCTGTTATGTGTCAATGGTAAACTGAAACTTTGAGTGTAAAGGAAATGGTACTTACAAATGTTTCTTAGTAATGCAGCATCCCATCTTCTTCCTTCTTCTTTAGGTTGGAGGGGAAAGGGAAGGTGTATTTGTATCACACACATGCGTGTACATGAACTTTGAGAGAGATCACCTTGTTTGTTTTGATGGTATGCTGGAACATTGCAGGAAAAAGATGACCTTGAGGCTCGATTTCGTGATGTTAATGAACGAGCAGAGCGTGCAACGTCCCAGCAGACTGCACTGCAACAAGAAATAGAACGCACTCGGCAACAGGCCAATGAAGCATTGAAAGCAATAGATGCAGAGAGACAACAATTAAGAAGTGCAAACAATAAGTAAAATCTCCATAAATTTTCTTCTTTTGTAAATTGAATTTAGAAACTACCATGTTAAATAATGTCTTTCTCTGGTCATGGTCTGAGTGTGTTTGCATGACAAATCCTTATTATTGTAATATTTTCTTGTAGAGGGATTTTTCGGGACGTGGTTTGTATGCCTTGTATTCTTTTTTTTCCCCTCAATAAAAGCAGTGTTTTCTTTTAAATTTTTTTTGGTCAAAGATGAGTAATAAATTTGAATTTCAACTGTGAAAACACGCTCGAATCCTTCATATTCCATATTGGCAGAAAAGCTAGAATTTCTAAATTTAGCATGATATTGTCACAAAGCTAGTGTGGGCGATTAACCTGGAAATTTTCTAGATTAGGCGCCAACAATTTTTGATAGAGCAGGTGTCATTGACTTAATCTGTTGAGCCGATTATAGTAGTACAGTAATTTTTTGTAGTTAAGTGTATTATGCTTTCTTAATTCTTTTCCATGTATGGGAAAACTCACAATATCACTAATGAACAGGCTTCGAGACAACATAGAAGAATTGAGACACTCGTTGCAGCCTAAAGAAATTGCAATTGACGCATTGCAGCAGTCCCTTGCAGAGAAGGACCAGGTATTAAATTATGCTTTATATTGGGAAGCTTTCTGACATCATTCGTGCTGTATAAGAAAGATAGTAAATCTTCTTAATACTTGTTATCATTATCTTGTGTATTTCTTATAATAAGAACTGAATGACGGTCAGTGGTGTACTAATTTTATGCCCCGGGGTAAATGAAACCCTTCAAGTGTTTGGAAAAAGAACGTATTTCAGAAAGCTAAATTAGGATTTAGGATTAGGGCAATACTGATGATTGAAAAAATAAATTGATTTTTTCCAAACCCAGTAACAACATTTTTATTATCATTGTCACCTAGATTCATTCACAAGTTATATTGTTTGATGTAACATATAGATTAAAATAACTTTGCATCGGGCAATTATTAATGATAGATATAAAGGCAATGGTTATGCTAAAATCTAAATACTTTACCATTCACGTCATTTGAACATAGAGAAGTGTTAGGCTCCCTATCATCCGTCAATATAGCAGAAAGGGCAAGAAGGGTATTTCACAGGGGATAAGTTAGTTAGGATTGTTGGAGAGGTTTGTTTATGAACATGGGAGGAGACCATTGATGGAGAAGAACAAAGCAATGTGATGTAAGCGGTGGGTTATGTTGGTTGTTGATGAAAAACAAAGTAGAGAAAGAAAAATAGCACACCAATATTTTACGTGGAAAACCCTAATCAGGAAGAAAAACCACGGGATAAAGGGATTCTTATTAGAAAACTGATACTAAGAAATACAACATACCACTAGCTTAAATAGAGAAAAGGGAAACCCAAGGGTACAATGAAAAAGATAAAAATGCCCATAGAGTACAAAATCCTAATTTCAATACTCCCCCTCAAGTTGGGGCGTAGATGTCAATAAGACCCAACTTGCTCACACATGCGTCAAACATCTGTCTGGGTAGTCCCTTTGTTAGGACATCTGCAATATGTTGATTGGAAGGAATATAAGGAACACAAATGTTGCCACTATCAAGTCTTTTCTTAATAAAATGCCAATCAATCTCCACATGCTTTGTTCTGTCATGTTGAACAGGGTTATTTGCTATGTTTATAGCTGTTTTATTATCACAGTAGAGTTTTATTGGACCGGTATGCTCTTGATCAAGGTCTTTCAAAACTTTTTCAAGCCAAATCTCTTCACAGATTCCCAGACTCATGGCCCTGTATTCTGCCTCGGCACTACTTCTAGGAACAACACCTTGCTTTTTGCTTCTCCATGTAACAAAGTTGCCCCACACAAAGGTACAATACCCTGATGTTGATTTTCTGTCTACTACAGATCCTGCCCAATCAGCATCGGTGTAAGCTTCGATGCATCGCCTTTCAGTTTTCCTGAACATCAAGCCTTTCTCTGGAGAGGTTTTTGGATATCTCAAAATGCACTCCACTGCCCTCATGTGCTCTTCGTATAGAGACTACATGAACTGAATTACCATACTTACTACATAAGAGATGTCGGGTCTAGTATGAGAGAGAGATATTAATTTCCCAACAAGTCGTTGATATCTTTCTTTGCTCACTGGAACACCTTTACTCATATTACTTAACTTTGCATTTGCTTCTATAGGGGTATCAACTGGTTTGCAACCCGTCATACCTGTTTCCTTAAGCAAGTCTAGAGTATACTTCCGTTGGGAAATTGAAATTCCTTCTTTCGATCGAGCTACTTCCATTCCAAGGAAGTATCTTAGTTTTCCAAGGTCCTTGATTTTGAATTCCTCAGCCACCTTTGTCTTCAATCGGTCAATCTCTGAGGTATCATCGCCTGAAATAACAATGTCATCAGCATAAACAATCAAAACTACAATTTTCCCAAACATAGTAAACCTGCCAAACCAAGCCCTTGGTGACTGTTTTAGCCCATATAAGGACTTTCTTAATATGCAAACTCGGTGATTAAACTGTTTCACAAATCCTGGGGGAGGACTCATATAGACTTCTTCCTCCAACTCTCCGTTAAGAAAGACATTTTTCACATCAAGCTGGTAAAGGGGCCAATCCTTATTAACTGCAACAGAAAGGAGGACCCGAGCTGTATTTAGCTTTGCAACCGACGAAAAAGTCTCGGAATAATCAACATCGAAAGTCTGAGTAAAACCCCTGGTAACTAATCTAGCTTTGTATCTGTCAACTGTTCCATCGGGCCTATACTTTATTGTGAACATCCATTTACATCTGACTGCTTTATGACCACTTGGAAGATTGACTTGATCCCATGTATGATTTTTCTCGAGAGCTCTAATTTCTTCCATAACTGTGGCTTTCCATTTAGGACTTTCTAAAACTGTGTGTATACTGTTTGGTATCACCACTGTGTCTAGGTTTGTAGTGAGGGCCTTGAACTTAGGAGACAAATTACTGTAGGACAAGTAACTCTGCAACGGATATTTAGTACAAGATCTAGTACCTTTCCTTAGGGAAATCGGAAGATCAAGGGATTCATCTCTGTCTTTACTTTCTTCTGACATATTGCACTCATCCTCCGGTTCTGTTATTTTCCCACTCTCAACATTTTTTCCAGCGGGAATAAGAGACGCTTCTTTTCCAGATTCTACCATGTTTTCAAGAGTCACACAATCATCTGTCTCTGCACCATCATCGACCTGTTTTTGCTCTCAACGTTTTCAACACAAGCATCAGTTTTATCACATTTATTATCATGATCAGGGATAGGACTACTAGTACCTGAAACCAATCTTTGTTCAGACTCATGGACTGGAGCCAGAGAGATAACAAGCGACGCTATTTCCTTTATGAGATTCTTCCTATAGTATGTGATCCAAGGGACTTGTTTGGTCGGGAGGATAGGTGCATTGGTACTGATACTGACATCAAGGATGGGTTCAGGTTCAGGTAAGGCAGAAAGGCTGGGACCCCAATTGGTTTCTTCACTAGTATGCTCCCCCTGAAGAGAACCATTGGGAAAGAATGGATGATCTTCAAAGAATGTCACATCCATAGAGACAAAGTATTTTCTGGAAGAGGGATGATAAAACTTGTACCCACGCTGATGTAGAGGATACCCCACAAAAAAACATTTTTGTGCCCGAGGGGTAAACTTGGTACGGTTAGGTCCTTGTGATGGACGAACACCACACAGCCAAAGACACGAAGGGGTACATCAGAGAGAAATCTGGTGTTTGGGTAAGACTCTTTGAAGGAATCTAAGGGGATTTGGAATTTTAGGACCCGGGATGGCATGTGGTTTATTAGATGGGCTGGTGTCAAGATAGCGTCACCCCACAATTGAAGGAAGGGAAGTTGACAACATAAGTGATCGGGCAACTTCAACTAGGTGACGATTTTTCCGTTCGGCCACTCCATTTTGTTGAGGGGTGTACGCACAGGAACTCTGATGGACAATACCTTTTGAGACTAGGAATTCTTGTAAGGCGTTATTAAGGTACTCTCGACCATTATCACTCTGGAGAATAGCGATTTTGGCGTTGAACTAGGTTTTTATAGAATTGTAAAATTGTTGGAAAACTGAAGTAACTTCTGATTTATCTGTCAGAAGGAAGACCCAGGTTAGTCTAGTATGATCGTCAATAAAGGTTACAAACCAATGCTTCCTAGTTATGGTAGTAATTGGTGACGGACCCCAAACATCGCTATGGAACAGAGTAAATGGTTTAGAAGGCTTATAAGGCTGAGAAGAGAAGGAAACACGAGGCTGTTTGGCTTGGACACACACATCGCATTTCAACTTAGAAATATTAATATTGTGAAAAAGATGAGGAAACAAATAATTCATGTACTGGAAATTAGGATGGCCTAGACGATAATGCCATAACATATAATCAGTTTCAGAAACAAAAAAATAGGAAGAAAACAAACTAGTCCTATCACATATCCTAAAGGAGGCTTCTTCAGTGAGGAAATAGAGTTCCCTGTCATGCCGGGTAGTGCCAATCGTCATCCCCGAGTTTAGATCCTGAAAAACAACAGCATCAGGTTGATAAGACAAAAATTGATCAGAGGAACCAGTTAAATGGTCTGTGGCTCCTGAATCTAATATCCATGGTTTATTACCAGCTATACTCACGAGCAATGGCACTTACTCCAATTGTAGTAGTAGTGCTCCGAGTGGTGTCCTGATTCTGAGGCTGAGTATCTCCAGTAACAGATTCACCAACAAAAGCCCGGCTTGACTGTCGTTTCTTACCATTTGGCGGTCGGCCGTGAAGTCTCCAACATTGATCTTTCGTGTGCCAGGGTTTCTTGCAATGTTCACACACTGGGGGCGGCTTACTGCTCTGTTTATCTTGTACAGGGCCAGATGTTTTGAAAGCAGCGGAATCTGTTGGCGTTACAGGTGTACTATTCATGGCCTTCGACCTATATTCCTCCAGGCGAACTTTAGAACAAACTTCCATTAGGGATGGTATAGGTATGGTCCCCAATATACGACTTCACACTGTATCAAATTTAGAGTTGAGTCCTGCAAGAAAGTCATACACGCGGTCCATTTCTTCAGACTGATAATGTAACACTCCTCCACAAGGACAGTTCAAAATCATTTCACAGCACAAATCCATCTCTTGCCATAAGAGAGAGAGCTTGTTAAAGTAAGCAGTAACGTCCATTGTTCCCTGTTTGCATTCATGGACCTGCTTACGTAGGGTATATAAACGAGAGGTATTCTGTCTCCTGGAGTAGAGTTTTTGGGCTGCCTCCCAAATATCACGAGCTGTAGTTGCATACAATAATGGTTTTCCAACCTGAGGTTCTATACTTCCAATCAAAATCGATCTCAACAAAGAATCCTCTCCTTTCCACATTCGCTCTTGGGAATCACCGATCCTTGGTTTTGGTATTTCATCTATTAGGTATCTAAATTTGTGACGGCCCTCAAAGGCCATTTTAATAGATTAGGACCAAGAAAAGTAATTTTCACCATTCAACTTTTCTCCTATAATAAAGCTAGAAGAATTGCCTATAGCTCCAGAACATAAATTTGAAGGGTAAGTAGGGAACGAAGTTACCAAATTTTTAGGATGTGGGTTTAGATCTGGTTGGATCTTGGATGTCGATCCCAGGGCTTCCCCAATAGCAGCTAGATGCTGCTGAAACATCTCGTTCTGTCGTTTAATCTGCAATTGCAACTGGGTAACTTGATCTTGGATTATACTTCCTTGGTCCTGGTGGTATGAAGAATCTCCCCCTCTAAACTCACCCATGATCTGCGAAAATTGCCCCATTCGATTGCTCATATTCGGCTGAAAAACACCCACACTTTGTCCATCTGTCATTTGGTGCGGCAGTGGCTGAAAGGAGAAGACCGGCTGCAATAGCAACAAGTGGGAACTACTGGGCACGGTCGATCTTGACTGGGCGGCGCCGATCTCGCATGGAGGAGCACTAGGCATCGCAGATCTGGACTGGTCGGCGTCGTTTGGCTGTGTCTGAGAGTGACCGGACAGATCGTGGCGTCGTTCGGTTGGTCGCCGGTCGCCGGTCGCCGGTCGCGTTTGTTCGTTTGCCTTCATCTGAGCGCGACCGAACCAGATGGGTTTCTATTGGGTCGCTGGGTCTGGCGACTCGTCGTTCCATCTACGAAGGAGTCGGCCGGCGGGTGGTAGGGCGGCGGCGGCTGATCTTCACGAAAGTGGGGAAGAAGAGATTGGAAGTATCTGTCAATGGCTTTTTGGATAATACTGGTTATATATGGATTATTGGTTTGAGATTCTCCTGTTGGATTTTCCTCAATGGTGGCCAGGGTTTCATCTCCATGCTCTGATACCATGGTGAAAAACAGAGTAGAGAAAGAAAAATAGCACACTAATATTTTACGTGGAAAACCCTAACCAGGGAGAAAAACCACGGGATAAAGGGATTCTTATTAGAAAATTGATACTAAGAAATACAACAGACCACCAGCTTAAATAGAGAAAAGGGAAACTCAAGGGTACAATGAAAAAGATAAAAATGCCCCTAGAGTACAAAACCCTAATTTCAACAGTTGTATTAGGGTATCGAGTTGTTTTTATGCTCTTGATGAGTATAGTAATCTTTAGAGGAAAGAGACTCACTAGCTCTCTCAAATTGGCTGGGTATTTGTGTTGCCCTATGGTTTTTCTTCTTTTATATCAATAGAAAGTAAGGAGACACCTTACAAAAAGTAAATAATGAAACTTCATCCGAGCACTTCCTGTACCATATATGCCCACTCCTTTCTAACTAAATGGCTCAACAAATTGCAAAAAGGACACATCTCCAAGATAAATGCAGCCTTTTTCTTGGAATGCCACCAAAACTGTCCCAACTAAATAGTAAATGCACATCCTTTGAAGTTACCTAACAAACATGGTTTGCAATGGTTGTATTCTTTTGTTTGGTTACTTTTTGCTCCTTTAGCATTAGTCTCTTTTCATTCTATTAATGAAATTGTCTTGTTTCCATTTTTTTAGAAAAAAGCATTAGTCTCTTTTTGTTTTGTCGTGCCTTGTTTAAAAAAACATTTAGTTTGCATAATAGTTTAGCTCATAATTTAAAATTTCCAAATTCCAATAGTATCGGATGTTCCTGTCTCTCCCCAAAGGGACAACTCATGATTTAAAAGTGAAATCAAAGTAGATGAAAAGGTGATTAAAACTCATGCATCCCATCAAAAAGAAAATACCAAGTGTTTTATTGAAAATTCTTCATTACTGTTTTTCTTTATTATTATTCTACTTCATTTTCTGTCTTTTGAATTCATCAAATGCCGGAGTGTCATTTCTACCTTTACTTTGATATAGCTGGAGGGCCTAATGAAATATTTATTTTGACCATGATGTCTTTCACTCTGTGTGCTTCAGATGCTGGAAGACATGAAGAATATGCTTCAAGCTGCTGAGGAGAAAAGGCAAGCTTCACTAGCTGAGCTTTCTGCAAAACATCAGAAGGTGAGGCATGCTTGTTGAATGAATGGCATGCTTTCTGTACCTCCTATTATCTTCCAATAATCATCTGTTTGTTTTTCCTTTTTCTTTCTTCCTCCATCCAGAGCTTGGAGAGCTTCCAAATGCAACTTTCTGATGCTTTATCTGATAGAAATAAAGCTACAGAGACTATTTCTTCTCTACAGGTAAGAGTTAATTTGATTTGTAGTTTATCTTTCGACTTTTATGCTTCCCACCCCACCTATTGATTTCTTAAATTGGACCTGGAGAAGGCTTCTGAAGAGGCTAACTAAGTGTACTATCAACTAATAGATTTACATAAAGTTTCGTTGCCACTATTACAATTATTATCAAGTATACTTTTAATGCGAGAGTAGAAGAGTTGATTTCTGGTTGCAATATAATTCTCCTTTTTCTTATACTATTATAGATTTTTCAACTGATTGTGTGATAGTTATTATATATACACACATATATTTGTATATTTGGCTGTTAATGAAGATTTTTTTAACACATTTTCCAGGAATTAGTTGCAGAGAAAGAATCAAAGATTGCTGAGATGGATGCAGCATCAAGTGGTGAGGCTGCAAGACTTAAAGCTGCTGTGGAAACTGTAAAAGGAGAGCTTGCTCACCTCAGAAATGAACATGTAGGCTCTTTGGTTTGAACTCTTATAAATGTGTCAAAATTATTCTCTTCTACAAATGAACGAAGGCATTATATCTAGAGAACTTTTTTGCACATTTCATACCATTTTAACTTTGTTCTAATGTTCTTTTGCAAGTACCTTATTCAGAAAACTTAGTTCTATAGGTCCTAAAATTCTCAATCAAGGTTATGGGCTTGATCGACAAGTTCTTCTTCAGTAGAATATATCATAATTTCTAAAAGCAAGAATTTGAGCACTTAAATATAACAGCAGAAATGACTAAATGAACATTAGTTTGTTGCTGGGAATTTCCAGTAATGAATGAACTCATCCTGATTTGAACTGTTATCTTTGAGGTAAAGATGTTCTTGAGAATCCATAGGTACAAAATAAAGGAAAATATATATATCCATGAAATGAACCAAGCACCTCCTTATTTTATGTTGTGGATAAGATTGCCGCTACACTTCTTGCTTATGATATTTTACTTTATGTTAGAGAATACATGTTGATCTAACTATGCATCCATTCTCATCTCCAGCGTATTTCTTTTGAAATTATGTAATTAGTTTTCTTAGGTTCAGTTTGAGTCCAAATTTCAGGTTTGTAATCATAGGATCATAGTTGTATAATGCTACAGGAGAAAGAAAAGGAGACATGGCAAGCTGCTTCAGAGGCACTTAAAATGAAGTTAGAGATTGCTGAGAGCAATTGCATACGTGCTGAAATTGAAGCTGCTAAAATGAGGAGTATAAGAAGAATTCTTGTTGACTTTTGTTGATGGCTCTAATATAGGAAAAGAAACAGACAAATATTTCGTTGGTGTTGGACAGGTCAGCTGGAATTGGAAGTTTCTGCAAAAGCCCGGATGTTGAGTGCAAGAGATGCTGAACTACTGACTGTCAAAGAGGAGGTATTATCAACCACCAGAAACTGTGATCATTTTACTCATTCCAATTTTCTTATCTATTTATTCTCTTCCTTGTTGGGAAAAAATGTAAACAATAATTTATAACCGGGAGAAGTGGAGTGGTAGCAAGCAACATTTTGTTGGTCAGTACTATGATTTGACTAATGTGGTACCTAATTGGAGCCTTTGAAGAGCTAAAATGAGCTTAGCTTAGTGGTAATTGATATGACTTTTTTCCCTAAAGGCCGAAGGTTTGATCCCCCCATTCCTGGAGTTGTTATACTAAAAAATTAGAGCTGTTGAAGATGGTGTTATGGGATTGGATGATGAGGCTGGCAGTTGTTTTGGTAGGGAAGGTTTCAGTAGATAGTTGGAGATGATGTGTGAGTATAGGGATAGGTATAGAAGATCATCCCCTAAAGTACACATCTTTTTTATATTTATTCTTCATCTGATTTGATGTGACTCAATCTATCAGCAATGTGACTGTTCATGGTATCTAACAAACCTGGAACCATGTTTTTACCAAATTTTTCAGAGGCTGCCATAGAAATAAATTCTCTTTTTTATTTTATCAGCCCTAAATTCGTTTTTAAGTGATCTTTTAGTCTCTTCAACACCTACTTAAAATCATAATTGGCTTGATGCAATTTTTTTTATTCTTGCAGATGAATCGCCTGGAAAGTGAATTTTCTTCATACAAGGTTCGTGCTCATGCACTTCTACAGAAGAAGGAAGCAGAGCTAGCGGCTGCTGTGGACTCTGACCAAATTAAAGCTCTTGAGGAAGTGCTGAAGGTGAACACATCTAAATGTAAAGTGAATAACCATGTTGATTCCCGAGCTCACTTTGGTTATCAAACTTTGCATTATAGGAGGCTGAAAAGGAAATCACGTTGGCATATGCTGAAAAGGAACGGGTTCAGCTAGATCTTCAAAATGCGTTGGAAAATCATGATAAAGAACTCAAAGAAAGGTGGTCATATGCTTGAGATTTTTTATTTCAATTTTCCATCTTCTCCAGAAGGGTTATCACAAATCTAAGCTGCAACTTTAGTAGTAGTTATACATCCGGCAGTTGATTTGAATATTTGGTTCATTTAAAGTCGTTTCAGGAATTATTAATGTTAATTGCATACGCATCAATCGTGGGACAGACCAATTGATACCTCAAGTATTAAAAAACACGGGAATGGGAATATGGGAACAATGGAAATCCTGTTATTACTGATGAAAAAACAGGGGAATTGTTAAAAATGCAATCTGCCGTCTCTTCATTGTGTTTGCGATGAACCCACTTACCTGGAGGGAGAGAGAAGAATTCTCTTCCGATCCTATTTGTTTGTGAAATCCTAGAATGATAGATTAGTTAAATGGAACATGCGAATGTCATTGAGTGCGAAGTGTGAGCCTATTTCTTCCATGTTTTTCTCAATGAAAGTTTGGTTTTTGCATGAACATCCCGTGGTAATTTTAGGTGAAAAAGATTCCTAGGCTGGCAAACAATGTTTTCTCATGATGGCCAAATCGTTTCATTACATTTAGTTTAGATTTAATGGTCATTAAGTTTTATGTTTCTCTTGATCTCTTTGATTTAACCCTCAAGGTTTAGTAGCCAAAGTGGATGGCTGTTTCAAATGGTGGCTTTCTTTAATTTCCGTCAGAATATTCCTCCTAGAGTTCTACAAATTGACAGCATTCTTTTGATGAACTTAAGATAACTTCTTATTTCCACTTGTGACAGAGATTCAGCCCTCAACGACGCTGAGCAAAATATTAAGAGCCTAGAAAAGAGGCTTGAATCTGCTAATTTGCACCTTCATTCAGAAAAGGAAGCTTGGGAACAGAGCCTCCAAAACTTGGAGGAATCATGGCGAAGTAATATCAGTAGTTTGAATGAAATAGCGATTCTTGGTTTTTATTTACAGAGTGATAAATAAGTTGTTGTAAAGAAGATTATTTTCTGTAATATTTTATCTGCAGTAAGATGTGAAGCTCTGAAATCTCAGTTTGAAGAATCCTCTAGGCAAGATGTAGAAAAGGAATTTGAAGAGCTGAAACGAGGGTATAAAAGATTAAAGGCAAGTATAATAACTTTTTCTCTTGTTTTGTGACTTGTGCTAAAATAATTTTATCCTCAAGTTTTTACTTCGTTGTGTCATCTGTAGGAAGAGCACAATTCATTCCGAGATCTTGCTGATAGAATGATTGAGGAAAAGGATACAGAAATTTCTAGGCTTTTAGATGATAACAAGAATCTTCGACAATCTTTGGAATCAAAGCCTCCCGTATGTTTATTATCTAATCCTTTTGATTACAATTCTTTAATAGATTTTGATACTTAAGTGTTTTCTGTACTCATTTCTGACCCTTATCTTCTGTAATCATCTCAGGCAGATCAAATTGATAATATTGCAGGTAGGAAAACTTTTTTTGTTTCCCTATTCATTTACTGCTCATGTTTGATCAGAACTGAACAAATTTGGACAATAGACTAGAACTGACCATTGACGTCTTAACGTTCTTTTTCTCCAATTGGTATCAGTCACTCAAAAACAGGACTCTTCAAATTTGAGCGCCTCTATTGCAGAACAACAGATTCTGGTATGTACAGCATTCTTTCTCATAAAAACTTGTTGCAGTTGCAACTTATACTTGATTTTAACATCTTTTTTGTAGTGGAAGAAGTTTTGTTAATTAATATATATTGTCAAATTGAAATTACGTTATCAGTTTCTCTTCTATCAAAGATGGTTGCTTATGGTAACTGCCATTCATGCATTAATTACAGAATTTTATGGTATGATTTTAAAATTAGTGTGTGAGCATATGTATTGCTTAACTGATAGAGGTATGTATCTTCGATTAGAAAGAAGGTTTGAATTTTCACTCCCAAATGTGGAAGTAGAAAAAGAATTAGTTTTCATGTTTGATTATTGAATCTTGTCGCCTTTTTATAAAGACATGTTAACCACAATGATAGATACGAAAAATAACATCTTGTCGCCTTTTTCACATGGAGTGGAGGTATCTTGGTCTAAAACGTCATGGATGTGTGATAGTTTCCTATTTTCATTTTTATTCAGCTTTTAGCAAGGCAGCAGGCTCAGAGAGAAGAGCAACTAGCCCAATCACAGCGCCATATCTTAGCCCTTCAAGTATGATTCACTGATAGAGGTATGTATTTCACGTTCTAGATGCAGAGTCTAACAATTCTGCATTTTATAGGAAGAGATTGAGGAGCTTGAACGTGAGAATCGTCTGCATAGCCAGCAGGTATAATTAAGTTCAAATCGAGCCAATCTCTAAGACGTTAAAAGCTTTTCAGTTTTTTATCCTTTTTTTTAAAAAAAATTAATTAATTAATTTATTTAAGAAAGCAATGTTCTGTGTCTGATATATGTGAAAGTCATGCCATAGTATAACAACTACTAGCATTTTTAGTGTGAAATTTAAATATCATCTCATGGGTGCAGGAAACAATGTTAAAGGCTGAGCTTCGTGATATGGAAAGATCACAGAAAAGGGAGGGTATTGACATGACATATCTGAAGAATGTCATCTTGAAGCTCCTTGAAACCGGTATAGGAGTTTTATTCTGCTTTGATAATGGCAATTTTTACAAATTAATGTCCCCGCTCCAATTTATGGGTTTAAAGGTTGATTTATTTGACACCCTCTTTAACATTTCCTTATCCTCAATTTTTATTTTTAATTAGGTGAAGTAGAAGCTCTGCTACCTGTGGTTGCCATGCTTCTCCAGTTTAGTCCAGAAGAGGTTGTATATGCACTTTCAACTATTCTCTATCCTGTGAATGATTGGAATATATTGTGTTTTTCTTACTTAATTGTGGCCAAACATCTAGAGAAGTCAAAAGAACCCATGGAAGTTAAAGGATGACCATTGTTAGGCCTTATAAGCATCACGTAAATCATAGGAATAGAATTATGTTTGAGAATTATCGACATGCTCGCAATTATGGTTACTGGACTTGCATTACTATGGTTTACAGTCTCATAGTGTCAAATAGTTATCAATTTATTCTCCTAAAAGAAATTGATGGGAATGAAAAATAAATATAAGAAAATAGTAATACTTTAGCCCTCCCAAAAAGGGGGGAAAAACATTTGTTCAGATTTATCTCAATGAATCAAAAGGAACTGGAGTATGTGGTGACATTATTCTCTCTTTAAAATCAAATTAGAAAATTACCTGTCAACTATTCTATAAGACTATTAAGTCACAAAATTTAACCACCAAAACATCCAGAATCAAGCAAGGAAGGCAGGTGGTAGAAAAATGCTCAAACTTAGCACTAAAATGTTCAAACCCAATTAAAAAACATCCAATACTCTCTATTGCCTTGATAATAACAAAGTTTGCAGTTTAATGTGATAAATTTATAACTTGTAAGATTATATTTGATTCATCCACTATTAAATTTATGTGGTAAAAAGTTTAATATAAGTATTGCTTCTAATGTAATAAAAACATTATACTGTTACCTGTTACCACGTTATCGCACGAAACCTTAAAAGTGAAGATCGATGTCTTTGAGAAACTGGAAACCGAAAACCCTGTTTTGAGATGTAAAGTACTCTTATGAATTTTAATAGGCTCAACTTACGGTGAGTAGTTTTGGTTGATTTGCTTATACAGATGCAAAAATGTCAACAAGCATATCGCAGCACGACGGATGTTCCTCCAAGCCCTGCTGGTGATTCAGGATCCGCTCGCTCTCTTTTCTCAAGATTTTCATTTACGTGACAGATGAGAGGAAGGAAGCCTCCGGAAAGTTTCTCAGCATAAAATTTAAAACGTCTGCTACTGTGGTTGAACAAATGTTCTTTTTCAGTACCGGTAGAGAAGCAGAGTAGGCCACAACTGTAAGAATTTCGAAACTGTTTCTTTCTTTTAAGAAACAATTATTCTTTCATGCCAAAATGAGAATCTACAGAGAAGCGTTACTTTTATAGATTAAAATATACATAGAACATGAAAGAGGAGGGAGGAATTTTGATCTTGTTCTTCTGGGAGGAGGCGGAAGTGTTGTATTTTCCATGAAAATGTTCTTTACTTTATACACACAATACAATGATATTTTATTTTTGTAATAGTTTGCCGCTGCATTTGTACCTTTGACTTTGAGGGATATTATTTTCTTTTACCTTATATTTGGAATCGAGAAAAGAAAATTGTTTTTCTGGTAAGCTTGTTTGTTGCTAAGTTATAAATGAATTGGTAATCCATCGTTTTGCAGTTGGGTTGGTGACCATCGCATTCTGATTCTGAATTTGATTGGTACGTTTACCTTTGTTTGGAACTAAGAAAGTTGAATTAATAATTTTTCTCTCTCTCCGTTTATGTTCATTTAAAAATAATTAGGAAATATTATTAATATTATTTATATATTTTAAGGGTAAAAATGGTTCGATTCAGTTCGATGGTCAATAATATTATATTCACATTTGTGTTATTCTCTTTTATGTTTTGTCGTGATAGAATGAAAATGTTGAACCAACCGACATTAATAAATGTACATGTATAGAAATATAATACCCTTTTTCTAAAAGGGAGGAAAAAAAACTGGTTGCAAACAAAGTTTGATACTTCCAGGCCATAGAAAGAAAAAATAGTACTTAATATTTCGTTCATTATTTGATATGTTATTAAATGATTTATTAATTTATTATTAATTTATTTTGTAAATCCTTATAATCCCAAAATGCTGGATAGTATGGGAAATTTTCAATACCAGAAACTTTTCGTTTAGGTATTTTTTTTTTCTATGCCATTTGTATATCATTCATTTGTTTCATGAAAGTCTGGTTTTCGTAAAAGTTATATTAAGTTGAGGAAAACTTTAGTATTGATAAAGAGAAAAAAAGTGGGTGTAAAAAGTTGGTGTGATGTTGATGCATTGTTTACAGACATTAAAGAAAGTTGTAAAAATGATTTAAACAAATAGTTAGTTTCTTTCTAATTTCAAATAAAGTTATAAAACTTGATTTAAATGAATAATTAGGTTGTTTTTACTTCCAAATTGTTGTAAACCTTATTATTAAAAATATTGATTAATCCACACATATTATTTCAATCTTACGGGAAAGAGAGAGAGATTAGAAGTAGAACTACTAATACATGCATAGCATTATCTAAACATGGCTGCATTTAGAGGTTATTGACTCGAAAGCTTCAAACATTTATAATCACCCCTCCCCGTAAAAAACTAAACTACTCATTTTTCTGCAGAAGATCAAAATCCTCATGTGAAATTTTGCTCAAAAACCCCATTAGAAAAGACACAAACTCCCCATTCCCCACATTGCACAAATCAAAGATCCAGCAAAGATTGCCAAAAAAAAAAAAAAAAAAAAAAAAAAATCCCAAAACGATACAACATAATATGATGATGATGATGCACTGCCTTGATTTTTCACTTGAGAGCTGAAAATACTGTAGCTGCAAATTAGACTTAAATAATCATACTATGATCAAATCAAGCATGCCTTGCCTGGAAATCCTTCATGAAAGCAACCAATTTCTCCACTCCAGCCAATGGCATTGCATTGTATATTGAAGCTCTCATTCCTCCCACGGATCTATGCCCCTTCAGCTGAACCATCTTCTCTTTAGCTGCGTCCTTCACAAACTCACTTTCCAGCTCTGGCTTCTCCAAAGTGAATGGTACATTCATCAATGATCTCACCGAACGCTCGACTGGGCATCGGTAGAATCCGTTGCTTTGATCGATTGCCTCGTATAGGATGTCGGCCTTCTTCTTGTTCTTTTTCTCCACCTCCTTCAGCCCCCCCTGTTCCAGCAGATCCTCAAACACCAATCCACACATGTAGATGCCATAGCAAGGTGGGGTGTTGTAGAGCGAATTGTTTTCATGGTGGATCTTGAAATCCAACATCACGGGAGTGATTTCTTGTGCTCCACCGATCAGATCCTTCCTGATTATAACAATGGTGACCCCAGATGGCCCAACGTTCTTCTGAGCTCCAGCATAAATTATCCCAAATTTAGATATGTCCACAGGTTTTGAGCAGAAATTGGAGGACATATCAGCCACCAAGAGGGTTTTCGGATTTGGATAGTTCTTGAATTCAACTCCATGGATGGTTTCGTTCGCACAAATATGCAAATATTTGGCATTAGGGCTTTGTTCCAGATCCTCGAATGCTGGGATTTTGGTGTATTTTTCAGCTTTGCCCGACCAAATAACCTTAGGTTTACAATACTTCTGAGCCTCTTTGAAGGCCTTGTCGCCCCAGGAGCCAGTGACGACATAATCGACGGTGTCGTCGGGTCTGCACAGATTCAAAGGGATGGCGGCGAATTGAGTGGTGGCGCCGCCCTGCAAGAACAAAACAGCGTAATCGGAGGGAATATCCAGAAGGCTTCTGAGATCTGATTCGGCCTTTTGGATTATGGATGTGAAATCTTTACCTCTATGACTCATTTCCATTACGCTCATGCCAGATCCGCGCCAGTTGATGAGCTCGGACTGAGCCCTTTTCAGGACGGACTCCGGCAAGGTGGCGGGGCCGGCGGCGAAGTTGAAGACACGATCGTCGGAAGAATTGTGGGAAGACGGGGGATTCTGAAGCTCGAGAGGGGAGGTGGTGGAAGCTGCTGAGCAGGAGATTGAGAAGCGGTGGGGAGAGGGAGAGGGAGAAGGGAGAGGGAAGGCATTGAAATGAGGGGTGGAAATGGAGGTTTTGAGATGGTGGCGATGAGGATTCTGAAGAAGAAGGGAGTGTGGGGAAGCTGTGGCGGCCATGGATGTAGAGATTTGAGAGAAAGGAAGAAAGATTTTGGAGATTTGGAAGAAGAAGAAATGAAGAACCGAGTCTGGTTTTTGTTGGAGGAAAAGACGGGGGAAAGGGGTTTTTGGTGGACGGAATAATGGCTTCTTTCAAGCCATTTATAGGAGGAGGGGAGGGTTTTTCGCTCTGTTTCACTCTTTCATTTTGTTTTTTGTTTTTTGTTTTTTTCAATTTTTTAAAAAATTACCTTTTTAATCTAAGTTTTGAAAAAATACGTGTTTGGAAAACATAACATTTTAGTCCTCAATTTTTCTAATACCAGTTTATTTCATATTTAAATTTTTTCGAACAATTGCAAATATAGATTAGACCTTAGCAGATATAATATAATATAAAAAAATTATAAATATGATCAAATTTAAATAGTCTGACCATATTATTGATAGGAATCTTGATAGACCATATCACTGCGGTAGAAGTCTGTAGTGGATAGACTTGGGAGTCTATCAACAATAGTAGCGGATAGACTTGGGAGTCTCTTTTTTAGTCTTAAATTTTAAAAAAGAGATTTAAAAGCCAAAAGGCGCATGCAATAATTTATTTTTATTATTTTAAATTAGGATATGTTTTTAAAATTTTTTTTTACCTATTCTCATTTTAAACATATTTTTGTCATTCAAAATTTTATGTAATTAGATAAAATAAAAATAAAAATTAGTTCATGAATATTTTAAACTCATTATTAAACATTTGAGAACTAAAAAGATATATTTTTAAAATTTATGGTTCAAATGTACCTATTCTAAAAAATTCAGAGACTAAATAGATTTGTTTTGAAAACTTGTGAACCAAACACACACATTCTTTAGAACTCGGGAATTAAAAAGATAGTTCCACATTTTTGGTTCTTATACTTGATTTTTAAAATAGTTTATTTAATTTTAGTTTTTATATTATCAATAAATTATTTAGACCTAATTCTGGTTTATTATTAATTTTTCTAATTTTTTTTCTGTGTATTAGATACATATTCACAACCTGTTTATTCTTGTACCAAAAGAGCTCCATATATAAATAATGTAATGTTAAAAATAATATGAAATTCATGTATTTTGCCATTTAATTTAGTATCAATAAATGAATAAATTGTTGACATGTCAGCTTAAAAAACAAATCAGATAAAAAGAAAATCAGCCTTTTTAGCTGCAAACAACCGCGAAAAGCTGAGGACAAAAGGTATAGTTTTTGGAATCTCATGAACAAAAGAATTGAATTTAAAAAATAAAGAGAAAAATTAAAGTGAAAGCTAAGTCAAACTTATTAGAAATGAACATTTTTAATGACTCCTAAACTTTGGCATAGGATTAATTAATTAAACACACGTATTAACTTTCAAGATACACTATTTTCAAAATATATCAATCATCGTTTACGTTCTCTGGTGAAATGTTGATGTCTTTCTTATCTGTTTTATCTTTGATAACTTGTAGAAATATAAGTTATTGTCTCTTAAAAGTTAGAACAATTAGAATTTTTAATGATAAAAACACATCTATCTTAAGAGAAAACGCATAGAATTCTTCAAACACCACTAACTCTTGCAAAAGTGTACTTCTTGGTAAAACTGCTTCACTATTGCATCTTATTATAGGATTTCAAGAAAATTCACTAAGTGTTGCAAGCCAAGCTAACGCAAGGGCATGTAAATTAATGTTGTCTTATCACAAGGGCATTGGTTCGCGTTGTTCCTATCAAATCAACACTTGCAAGTATAGACATTTGATTGTCGGCGTCTGAAAGACATCTGAACTGGTAGACTGCTGACCAGGGCATAGAAATTAATGTTGTCCTATCACAAGTTGCTGAGAAAAACGCCTATAAATAAGAAGACTTGCAGCCAAAGAAGGAGGATACCATTCTTAGAGAAACCATAGAATTTAGATCATAGTTGCTCTGCTGTTACAAGAAGGAGATAGGAGGAAAAGAACCATTGTCATTGTTGAAGACCAAGCTCGAGAGAAAATTCTTCATCATTTCTTCACCAAGTTGATTGCACATGCATTTGAATCAAGCCAAAGAGGACAAGAGATTAAACTCTGCGACTTGACTCCTTCCCTTTCTTTCATTTCATTTCCGTTTTCCATTTCATGCAATTAAGTGTGATTATTGTAAAGACAGTTTCAACCTTCAAAATTAAATCTTACATTTGATCCATCCACTTTCTCTGTTTATATTCCATTGTGATTGACGCATTCCTGACTTGTTGCATGCTTAATTTTCAAGCTTTAATCATCTTGATCACTTGGTTGAAGTTATAAATCAGTTACACTATTTGAGAATAAGATAGCTAGAGAACACATTGAGTCAGAATGCATAGTATATTTAGAGATAAAAAGACTTGTGCTTTATTACTTTATGTAACCAACACATGCACCCTAGAGATAGAAACATATGTGGCATTCACATTGAGAAATGTTGAATAATATGATCAGAAACCTAACGCATCTACATACATTTGGTTTGTAAACGAGCATTCCCTGTTGTAACGACTCGACCCCCTAGGGCTTAAGTAAGTCGTTACTAAATACATGCATACATGGAACTCAAAACGACACTCGGTTATGATGAAATAAATGCTAACTAAATAAGGTAAGTTCAAAAGACTTTCATTAAATTCAAATACTAAAACAATAGTAGGGTACCCATAAATCATAAAGGATAATAAATAAGTTTGAAAAACGATTCTTAAAAGTAAGTTTTAAACATCAAAACTAAAAGTTAAGAGAAACATGAAAAGAACTCTAAATCTCATGATGCGGAAGCGTAAAAACTAGTCCCAGTGGCTTGATCACGAATTCCGCTTGTCCATCGTTGGTGCATCTCTACCCTTACCTAAAATAACAACATGAGAAAGAATGAGTGTAAAATACTCAGTAAGTAACCCCATTACTGGGGTCAGGTTGGGCATCTATGTCCTCTAGATATCCACCTCTGACACATATACACATGAAACAAGAAGGAGACTGAGTCCTATCCTACTGTAGTTAAGTATGCCCACTACCTCTGGTGAATCCCGAAGGAAACACAAACTGGTGAATCCTGAAGGAAACACAAAATCTAGTGGGCATTTAACTAATTAGTAAGGACATTTGCACAGTCTCAACATCAAAATCATCACCATACGAATCTATGACATACATATAATCCTCAATACCATGGCTCTATCGCATACACATATACCTCAACGTCATGGTTTTACAACATACTTGTATACCTCAACATCCTCAGATCAAATACAATCATATGGAAGCATATACCATCTCATACTAGCATTCAAGTGTCTATGTGCATATTTAAAAAATTCAGATCTCGTGCTAGAACATACTTTAATTCAGATCATACTATCAATTTATCATGCTAACATTCTACCATAACATACATTTATCATGCTAGCATACAACTAAAGCCTGGCTTCTGGACAGTTCCAGTAGTAAGATTACTTACCTTAATAGAAAATCCACAGATAAAATCAGACAACCAAACGATGACAACGATTTGAAGTAACGTCCCTAACATACGAATACAACCATTAAATTTTAGTCCAACAATAATTGAGAAACCTTAGATTCAAATTCAAAATACCCAAAAGCTTACCCCAAGAACTTGATCAACAACCATTCCCAAAATCTCGACTCCAAAATCTCCTCCTAACAGATTCTAATTCCAACGAATGACGACTTAGAATCTTCAAAACATGAATTAAATGATTATTTAATCCAATAATTCATGGGTGTCAAAATCCTTCAAGAAATCTATCTCATAACATTGACCTTACCTAAATCCAAGATCTGTTCAAAACCAAGAGTCGGCAGCGGAAACTAGAGTTGAATGGCGGCCCCGTGATAGAAACTCGAGCAGCCCGTTAGATAGATCTATGGCGGCAGACCAGTGGCGCGAGGGTTTGTAAGGCTGGATGATAATTTCAAAATTGAATAATTTTCATGCCAACACTTAAATTCTTGCACTTATACTTGAAGTCCAAAATTCTAAAAATGCCCTCCAACTAATAACAATTAATGAAATTCTAAATAATAAAGTTACTGAAATTACATTATTACTAAAAAATGTGTTGGGTGTTACATTCTTCCCTCCTCAAAGAACTTTCGTCCTCGAAAGTTCATTCTTGAAAAAAAAACTCCGGAGGTGTTACATTCTTCCCTCCTCAAAGGATTTTCGTCCTTAAAAGTTCATTCTTGAAAAAGCTCCGGGTAATGGGCCTTTATCTCATCCTCTCGCTCCCAAGTGGCCCCCTTAAACTGGTGATTTTGCCATAGGACTTTCACAAAAGCAATTTCCCGGCGGCGCAATGTTTTTACCTCTCTGACGAGGATCTCTATAGGCTTCTCCTCGTAGCTCAAGTTGTTATTCAACTGTAAGGGCTCGTAGTTAACTACATGGGACGGGGCTGTCACATACTTCCTTAGCATCGAAACATGGAAGACATTATGAACTGAAGACAGTGCTGGGGGTAATGCCAAATGGTAAGCTACGAGACCAACTCGTTTCAGGACCTCGAAAAGTTTAATGAATCTTAGACTCAACTTTCCCTTCCTACCAAACCTCAAAATACTTTTCATGGGTGCCACTTTTAAGAACACTTTCACACCAGTCTCAAATTCCAAGTCCTTATGTCTTACATCGGCGTAGCTCTTCTATCTGCTCTGAGCTGGTTGCATACGAGCTCTGATATTCTGTATTGCCTCATTCATGGTCTGCACTAGCTCAGGACTTAGCAACTTCCTCTCACCAACTTCACCCCAGCATACTGGAGACTTGCAACTCTTTCCATATAGGGCCTCAAATGGCAATGTGCCAGTGGTAGTCTGATAGCTATTATTATATGTGAATTCCACTAAATGCAGGTGAGAGTCCCAACTCCCTGAAAACCCTAATGCACAAGCGCACAACATATCTTCCAATATCTGGTTTAGACGTTCTATTTTAACCATCAGTTTATGGGTGAAAAATTGTACCAAAATCCAATCGAGTACCCAATGCTAACTGGAGACTTTTAAAAAAAACTAGATGCAAAACAAGGGTCATCGTTTGACATGGCTAAAACTAGTACCAAAAGAGGTGTAACAACCCCTACCATAAATGACTATGAAACTTAAGATGTTGAAAATCAGCAACACTTCTACACGTCCGAGCTGAGAACTGTGAAAACGGTCATGAAGTTAAGAAAGTCTTATATACTAAAAACATATATCCAAGCCTACCATGTCACAGGGAAAATTTCATATGTGCAGTGAAGAAACTGGTCATATTATATAATGCGTAATCTGAAGATACGTACCAGAACAAATCTAGTCAACTGAAAACTGCTTCTACTCTAGAAGTGTCAACTGTGATGTCTTTCCTAGGGTCTACATGTCTGAGAATAACTTTATCCAATTAAGGCTTACATTCATGAGAAACTCATCATGAGGCTCTATGCTGTCGTGGACTATAAAACTTGCTTGAGCCAATCCTCATATTATTCTTTAGCCTTAAAACAATCACATATTATTAGTTAGATTCTGTTGTGGATGAGTCTAAAATTCCCTCTGAAAATGAGGTTTTGAAGTCCTTAGATGCTAAAGCGTCAGTCAATTGATAACACATTTCCATATCCTCGTAATAACCAAAATTGATCCCTGAAGTTTGTTTTTTTTAACGATAAAACCTTCTTGACTCATAAGTCATAGCTTGAATTACTCGTACTCCCTAACGCTAGTTAACTCATTGCCCATGCAAGAGAATACATACTATCTTGTAATGCTCAAAACCCACTTTTAGTAACTTCTTACTATCAACTCAACTTTATTGCCAAGTCTATCCCTTATACCAATGGTTATATTGGAAGATCCAACTTACTTACTTTTGTGCATATACCATTATTGTCTACCTCGAGTTGGATTATTTTATTTTCTCAATAAAATTGATGGTCTTGCTAGTTCATGTTTCCAACACTTGCACACAAAGTCAAAATCCCTTAAACCTTACTAATGCCCTTAATGTTCTACGTCTTAACTAATGAAGCCTTAACATACCATATCAATAGTTCTTGAACATCTACTGTTACTAGTAACTCCATTTTAACTTATCACTTCCCAATCTTCTATTTTGGTAACAGATTCTTGGGTTAAAACAAAGTTTCATACCAACCACCTACATAAGCTATCTTTCCATCTAACACATATTGTCTTAAAGTCCCACATGATAATGAGGCATTCTTCTTTTACACCAAAACAAATACCTTGTAACCCCTTTTATCAAGTCTTCAAACCATACTTAACTAGGAGTTTTGAACACATTAAATTTCTTTCTCTTTCCAAAAGAGTAAACTTTCTTAGATACTTTTCTCTCATTCACACTTATCTCTGATAAAACCACTAAATTCAAGACACCTCTTTTTTTTTTTTTTCGACTTTCCATGTGGAACATAATCTCTTTACTAAATTATATTTTACTTAACTCCATAAATCTTATCTCTCTCACTAAGAATTTTCATCTTGTAGAATTCCTCTTTGCCAATTTGCATACGTTTAAACTCCAAAAGACTTTTATTCAAATTTGTCTAACTTGGATCTCCTTAACACAATAAGGCTCTGGGTTAGTCTAGGTATACTAAAATAATTCTTCAACCTAAACAAATAACACCTTACTTTAACCCCTTTAAGTCCAAGGTCATGTCCAACTATTTTAGCTTCCTTTAATGACATCTACCTAGCTAGATATTCCAAAAGAATTCTTTATATCATTACACTTACTTTACCTAGTTCATCAATTTGTAGTATTACCCAAATGATTATGACTTATGAATCCTTTTTAAAATTCTTCTCGAAATGTTGGGTTTTTAATATCTCAAAACCTTTAATAAATCTATAGACTCTTCTTCTTTTCCTCTTTATTCATAAAATAACTTTTAACCTTATACTTGAGCACTGGCCTATGTATTTATACTACCACCGATTACACTATCCAACACAAAACATAACACTAGTCCTTGATCAATTCTTGTCTCAACAATTTTATTTTTTTGGCTTAAACATTTAAATACCTTCATTCCTAAATTTTCATAACTCTACATAGTTTCATCAACCTTTAACATTGCTGAATTGAGGTATATATTTGTTCGTTTCTAACATAATTTCCATGAGATTAACTAGCGCCAAGTGACCTCATAATTTACTCTATTTTATTTTTCTCCTTTGGTAGTGTCGTACTTGATAATTCTCTTATAATAACTTCTAATGAGTCATTGACCTAGCACTAAAACATAGCTGGTGCAATTAAGCTAAACAAATATTTTAATGCACAACTATCATAAAATTTGTAATTGATAAGACGTACATGGTAATGACGAGGAATCTGTTCATGCATAGGGACAATCTAGACTTACATAGTAAGTCAGTCTATAGAACCCAAAACATGGGCTTTGATACCAATTGTAACGACCCGGCCCCCTAGGACTTAAGTTAGGCCGTTACTAAATACATGCATGCATGGAACTCAAAACGACACTCGGTTATGACGAAATAAATACTAATTAAATAAGGTAAGTTCAAAAAACTTTCATTAAATTCAAATACTAAAACAATAGTAGGGTACCCATAAATCATAAAGGATAACAAATATGTCTGAAAAACGATTCTTAAAAGTAATTTTTAAATATCAAAACTAAAAGTTAAGAGAAACATGAAAAGAACTCTAAATTTCATGATGCGGAAGCGTAAAAACTAGTCCCAGTGGCTCGATCACGAATTCCGCTTGTCCATCACTAGTGCATCTCTACCCTTACCTAAAACAACAACATGAGAAAGAATGAGTATAAAATACTCAGTAAGTAACCCCACTACTGGGGTCAGGCTGGGCATCTATGTCCTCTAGATATCTACATCTGGCACATATACACATGAAACAAGAAGGAGACCGAGTCCTATCCTACTATAGTTAAGTATGCCCACTACCTCTAGTGAATCCCAAAGGAGACAAACTAGTGAATCCCGAAGGAGACATAAACTGGGGAAACCTGAAGGAGACACAAACTGGTGAATCCCGAAGGAAACACAAATTGGTGAATCCCGAAGGAAACATAAACTGGTGAATCTCGAAGGAAACACAAAATCTAGTGGGCATCTAACTAATTAGTAAGGACATTCGCATAGTTTCAACATCAAAATCATCACCGTATGAATCTATGACATACATATAATCCTCAACACTATGGCTCTATCGCATACACATATACCTCAACGTCATGGTTCTACAACATACTTGTATACCTCAACATCCTCAGATCAAATACAATCATATGGAAGCACATACCATCTCATACTAGCATTTAAGTGTCTATGTGCATATTTAAAAAATTCAGATCTCGTGCCAGAATATACTTTGATTCAGATCATACTATCAATTTATCATGCTAACATTCTGCCATAACATACATTTATCATGTTAGCATATAACTAAATCTGGCCCCTGGGTAGTTCCAATAGTAAGATTACTTACCTTAATAGAAAATCCACAGATAAAATTAGACAACCAAACAATGACAGCGGTTTGAAGTAACGACCCTAACATACGAATACAACCATTAAATTTCAGTCCAACAATAATTGTGAAACCTCAGATTCAAATTCAAAATGCCCAAAAGCTTACCCCAAGAACTTGATCAACAACCACTCCCAAAATCTCGACTCCAAAATCTCCTTCTAACAGATTCTAATTCCAACGAACAACGACTTAAAACCTTCAAAACATGAATTAAATGATTATTTAATCCAATAATCCATAGGTGTCAAAATCCTTCAAGAAATCCATTTCATAACATTGACCTTACCTAAATCCAAGATCTGTTCAAAACCAAGAGTCGGTGATGGAAACTAGAGTTGAATGGCGGCCTCGTGACAGAAACTCGAGCAGTCCGTTGGACAGATCTATTGCGGCGGACCAGCGGCGCGGGGGTTTGTAGGGCTGGACGGAGGAGTGGCGTGCGGCTGCGAACGACAGCTCCTCCGGCTTGTCGAGATCGGTGCGACTCAGACGAACGACTCTCCGGTTGGGCGAGATTGGTGCGATTCAGACGGACGGACAAAGGAGTGTATGGGGGAGGTTGCACGGCGAGATCTATGGTGGCCGAAGGGAGAATCGACAGTGCAACGGACGATTGGAGTTTGAGCAGCGAGGGAGGCGGCGGCGGAAGGGATAAAAACGAGGGTAGGGGGGTTCCTTTTTGCGAGAGGAAGAAGGAAAAATGTTTGGTTTTTTAAAAAAGAATAATAATAATACTAATAATAATAATAATAATAATTATTATTATTATAATAACTAAAAAGGAAATTGTATAATTATTTTTAATTTATTTCCTTATTCCACTTTATACTATGAAATTCTTTTCCTTTTTAAAAGAAAATTAATTTTTGCCATTAATTTTTAAATTGAATTTCAAAATTGAATAATTTTCACTCCAACACTTAAATTCTCGCACTTATACTTGATGTCCAAAATTCCAAAAATACCCTCCAACTAATAATAATTATTGAAATTCCAAATAATAAAGTTACTAAAATTACATTATTACTAAAAAATGTGCTGGGTGTTACACCTGTCATCTTCGTTTCTCCTTACACCTTCATGCACGTGTTCATCTTACTTGGAATCAACGCATATCCCAAGCATCTAGCACCACTCATTCATAAATCCCTCTGTTTCACTTGAACTCTTATGTCCTCTTGTATAAACGCATTGAAATTAGTGTAGATAAGCCTCTCCCATATTTATCTAGGATCTTTCTGTAACTGAAGCAACGTAAGGCCTGTGTTAGTTTGTCATAAATCCCTGTGCTCGACCCTAGATTTACCAGGAACCTACGTTATTATACTTGGATCTGATTCAGGAAAGTTTGTACACATTATAGAAAGTGTAACGCATCATCTTAGCGTATCACCTAATCTTCTCACCTAGAGAAGTGATTCATCATTCATCTTCATTCATTCTAACCTCGCTTTTCACCCTTACTTATATGCACTTTTAAACACAAATTATGAAGCCCAAACAAGTTTTTGGTGCGTTGCCAGGGATTTTAGCAACAAAGCTAATCAGAATTTTGCTTTTGTTTCTTTTGTAGAAAAACTTGCAAATGAAGGATTATTACAAGTTAAGCCTAAGATTGCAAACTTTTTATGAGCAGGGAAAACACTCCTGAGCTCTTATACAACCCTGAAGTTGAAAGGACCTTTAGATGAAGGAACCGGTCTAATCATCATCGAAGGTTAAGGCAACAACAAAGATAACAACAATTAAGACAACAACAACAAATGGCGGATGATCAGATAAACAAGAACTTAGCTCAACAATTAGCCAATGTTGCCGAAAACCCAATCCTAATGGAAAATAACAGTATGTGTCCAATGCGAGAGTATGCGTCACCTGTGCTGTATGACTTTTTGCTAAAGATCATATATCCAACGCCTGACAGGATGAGCTTTGAAATGAAGTCGATAATGCTCTAGATGCTTCAAACAATAGGTCAGTTTGGAGGCGCTTGCGGCGAAGATCCACATGCCCATATGAAACACTTCCTGGAAACATGCAACTCATTTGTGATTCTTAGAATCACACCAGAGGCCATTAGACTATCCTTATTTCCCTACTTTCTCCGCGATGATGCCAAGCAATGGGCAAGTTCTTTAGAACTTGGCGAGAGAAAAATGGGGGAAAAGTTAGTGGAAAAGTTCATGCAAAAGTAATTTCCTCCCACCACTAACACAAGGAGGCGTAGAGAGATTATGAACTTTGAACAAGGAGAATTTGAAGCTGCATGGGAACGATTCAAAGGATTGGTCAAGAATTGTTCTAATCACGGACTATCTTTGACTATTCAAATGGAAACTTTTTAGGGGGGAGGGGCTGAATAAAGCTTCCCAGATGGCAGCTGACGTAGCCGTAGCTTGCGGCATAATGGATAAGTCATATAATGAAGCTAAGGAGATCTTAGATCGCATCACCAAGCATAATATGGAAAGGGTGGATGATACCTATGATACCAAAACAGATAGTAGGAGGTATTCTCAGAACGTGAATAGTATTGATTCAAATGCAATAGCCACGCATTTTGCACAAGTGACTGCAATCACAAACATATTGCAAAACTCTCGGGGGGGGGGGGGGGGAGAGGGGCCTGAATAGAGCTTCCTAGATAGCAGTTGACGTAGCTGTAACTAGCGGCATAATGGATAAGTCATATAATTAAGCTAAGGAGATCTTAGACCGCATTACCAAGCATAATATGGAAAAGGTGGATGATACCTATGATGCCAAAACAGATAGTAGAAGGTGTTCTCAGAACGTGAATAGTATTGATTCAAACGCAATAGCCACGCTTTTTGCATAAGTGACTGCAATCACAAACCTATTACAAACTCTCGGGGGTAGGGGGGCTGAATAGAGCTTCTCAGATGGCAGCCGACGTAGCTGTAGCTGGCGGCATGATGGATAAGTCATATAATGAAGCTAAGGAGATCTTAGACCGCATCACCAAGCACAATATGGAAAGGGTGGATGATACCTATGATACCAAAACAGATAGTAGGAGGTGTTCTCAGAATGTGAATAATATTGATTCAAACGCAATAGCCACGCTTTCTGCACAAGTGACTGTAATCACAAACCTATTGTAAATTCGAGGGGGGAGGAGGGGGGGTGAGGCTGAATAGAGCTTCTCAGATGGCAGCTGACGTAGCCATAGCTGGCGACATAATGGATAAGTCATATAATGAAGCGAAGGAGATCTTAGACTACATCACCAAGCACAATATGGAAAGGGTGGATGATACCTATGATACCAAAATAGATAGTAGGAGATGTTCTCAAAATGTGAATAGTATTGATTCAAACGCAATAGCCACACTTTCTGCATAAGTGACTGCAATCACAAACCTATTGCAAACTCTCTTACTAGGAAACGTATCACGTACCCAAAAGGTGCATCATGTGGATGCATTCATGCAACCCATGGCTAGCTATGTAGGCTGTGGAGAACCTCACTCTTATAATGACTGCCTGCAAAACACACAGTTTGTTTGTTTTATATAAAAAAAAAACCAATTCTCAAACATATATAACACTAGATAGAAAAACTATCCAAATTTTTCTTGGGGAGATCACCAACAAGAACAACAGCACTCAGGGATGAATCAACAACATAGGCAAGGGCCGCCGCCTGGATTTCAGCAGCTACAACAATCTCAACTTCAGTCTTTCAATAGAGGTGGTTAGGTGTCGAGTTCAACATCTCCACTTGAAAATCTCTTGAAAGAATATATAACCTAGAATGACGCGTTACTAAAGAGTCAGACATCGTCAATCCAGAACTTAGAGATGTAAGTAGGACAAATTGCTAGCAAACTGAAGAACTGGCCACAAGGAGTACTTTCTAGCAACACTAAGACCCCAGGAAATTGAAGGAACTCTTGTCAAAGAGTACTTCTGAGTGGAACCAAGATCGTTCGAAACTCATAGTGACGGAAATAACACATTCACAATCAAACATACTAGTTATGCATTTAACAAAAAATTACAACATGCTTTGAACTTTAAACAACAAAAGAAACGAGATACATACCAGTTGAAGAACTCTTATTCGCTTTAAATCTCGCTGTTGTCAAAGGACTGCACCTCTCACTGTCGCTGTGCAAGCCAAACCAATCGTCCACAAAATCTCGCTGTCGTCTACTCCCGAATGGACTCCTCATGAACCAGGCAACAATGGAGGACACAACCACTCGGAAACCTTAGTATTCTCGGAGTGAGAATCCATGAGGTGTAGGCTCTATCGGATTTGGTAGAGGGAAGGAGGAAGGAACGACCGTTTACCACGACAAAGCAAGTGGGAGATATCGGAAGTCTATCGCATAAACAAGTGCTTGATCGTTTAGGTAAAGGTATACGATCGTGTAGTAAACTGGGGCTGATTGTATAGACGATCTTTTAGTAAAACACTCAGGTGCGCGATTTCTTAGAAAAAGCTAGACGATCGTTTAGGTAATTCTATGCGACCGTTTAGGAAAAGTGTGCATGTACACAATCGTTTAGTAAATTTTGAGCTGTCGTGTATGCTCTTGATTTGCTAGGCGATAGGCAGTGTACTAATTCAGGGAGTGAGTATCTAATCACTTGCAAAATGAAAACCAAAACCATTTTCATTTTATCCTTCAGTTACAAAAACTGAATGCAAGCTCCCATTATGTCATTTGATTACGGAGAAAAAACTGGCAATAATTATCCCATAATTGTTTAAATTAAAAATAAATATAATCATATTATATTTATAATCTATTGTTTAATATCACATCATATGCAACATATGAACCATAGTCCTTTTCTCCTCCACTAGATATAAATCATATTTATATCATTTTCCTCCAATTAATGTATCTCATATATCATGTCAACTATATCATATATAATTGACCTGTTTAATTATATCATATATAATCAAAATTCCTTTTGTCAATTTGAACACTTCAAACTGACCCAAAAACTGATTATCAACTTGAATCCATTGAGCTACCAAGGGGACCTTATAGATCTATGGCTCGAAGCTCCAACTATACGTGAATAGCTGACTAAACTCTTTTGGCCACGAGATCCATCATCCGTTAACTACCAGACATTCCACTAAAGATCGACAGCTGCACTCTTCTCACAACATATATATTTTTGTGTCCATCGGACATAACCAATGAATAATACGATAACTCTTCACAGATGCTCGCAAGTACAGCTAGGCCAATTTACCGTTTTGTCCCTGTAGTTACATCTAACTCCTTAAGTACCACTGATCCTTCTAATGAACAATACAATATAGTCCTACTATGTGTGGACACCTCTCGGGCCATGAGAAGGTGTGTGGCGCCACATCGTTCAAGTTTCGGAATCAACCCTTAAGGGAGCAATCTATCTACTTACCCCTGCTTCGAGGAGAAGTGAATTCCATCTTGTGTAACTGAGTTCCCAGCTCCCAAATCAGACGAACCCCCAAAGTGGTAGGTTTGAGTTGGCGATCTGGCCACTCACACCCATGCAAATCAAAGGATTGCCCTCAAATACAAAAGTTCCCAACTCACTCAGGATTGAGGTCATGTTACCTATGGTCATCCTAGTGTAGTGAAGTCTTTGTCATGAACGGTGTTATATAACGAGACTATAATACTTCGTGGTCTGGTCTTATACAAACTCCTTTGTATAAGATGCCCTCGCGTGCATGTCTTCACATGAATGATCAAGATCAGACCATCTATAGCAAGTCACAACACTTGTAACTATTCTACAAAGCGGGCTGCATCCGTAGCGGTACCAGGATAAGGTTTCCCTCCTATATTCATATACTACAGACCATTTTGGTTATCACTTAAGACATGATCCACCTGTATGTCTCCACATACATGCTTAAGTTACAACGAAAACCAAGGATCTTAGTTTATTGGTTTGTGGTAAAACAATTAAAACATCCAATGTTCCATAGACAATAGTGAAGAAAAAATATCATATATTATTACATCACAAGTGTTTGTTCAAAACAATGTTTACAAACTATAGGACCCAACGAGAGTTTAGGGCATCAGCCCTAACAATCTCCCACTTGTCCTAAAGCGAGTAGGGTGTACAAAAAACTAGTACAAATCAATAAACTAGGGCACTAAGGCCCAGTACAAAATATCTCCCACTTGTCCTAGTCTAGCCGTGGGCAGTCCCGTAAACCCATGCTCTGAAGGTGATCCTAAAAAACTATAGCCGTGAGAGCTTTCGTAAATGGGTCAGCAACGTTGTGCTACGAAGCGATCTTCATGACTATCATGTCCCCTCGATGCACTATCTTGCGGATGAGATGATACTTCTGCTCTATATGTTTGCCGCGCTTGTGACTCATAAGCTCCCTGGAGTTTGCCACAGCTCCACTATTGTCACAATAGAGGTGTCTGGAACAATTTCCAGATTCGTCAGGAACTTTCTGAGCTAAACGGCCTCCTTAACAGCTTCACAAGCTGCTATGTACTCGGCCTCCATCATGGAGTCAGCGATACACCCTTGCTTAGTGCTTCGCCACACTACTGCTCCTCCATTAAGTGTAAAAACTGACTCTAAAGTAGACTTCCTAGAGTCCTTATCAGTCTGAAAGTCAGAATCTATGTATCCAGTAAGGACAAATCCCTAGTTCCATACAAGAGCATGTGGTCCCTCGTTTCTGAAGATACTTGAGGATGCTCTTGACTGCGGTTCAGTGACCCTGTCTTGGATTAGACTGATACCTACTGACTATTCCCACAACATAGCAGATGTCTGGTCTAGTACAGAGCATCACACATATCAAACTGCCGACAGATGCATATGGGACCCGTCTCATCTCCTCAACCTGTCACACCCCACCCCAGACTAACCTTTAAGCCTGAGAAAGGGCATGACTGTAGCAGCTATCAACCCTTTTGTTGACACTTACTGCCTAACTCTTGCGGAAGTAACTCTGATACCAATGAACAAATTCAACAACCAACTGATTAGTAGGCCCATTTTATTATAACAACGTAACGTTTATACAACTCTAAGACTTAATAACAAAGTTTACAACAATAACTGTAAAACCCTCCGAAAGTGTAATTGTGGCTTGTGGCAGACCTTAACCTTAGCAGCACTCTGGAACTCCTCACCTTATGCTACCTGGGGGGGGGGGGGGGGGGGGGTAAAAAAAAAAAAAAAACATGGAAAACATGAGTTATAAAGCCCAGTGAGTGGTGCCTTTAGATAAACAAATAACTTTGTCAACAGAAATATACTTTTTGGAAATCAATGCATAGTTAACAAGAATATTACCACAAGTTCAATATTATTTTCTAGCTAAACCGTTGGACAATCCCCAGCTCGACTGCTGGTTAAAACAATCAACCCCAACTTGACCGCTGGTTATTGCATAATAAAAACATCCCCAGCTTTACCATTGGTTATCCCTGGCATGATCCTACATTTTTTCGAGTACTTTCACACGTATACTAAGACAACAATAATTCTTGTGGAAACTTTCCCTGTACCCTATTATCCTGCCAATGTGCAGATCGACTATTTTTTCGCTAGCTATGCTTAGGTAACTTGACTATATTTCCCGTCGGTTGTCGCCGACTATCATTTCCTGCCGACCGAAGTCGACTATATTTTCCCGCCAAGTACCTTTTCAAGCATGCTAACTATATATCTCGGGTACAATTCTAGTTTCCATCACAAGCATACAAGTAATATAGTAACAAGATAAACATATATCCCTGATCATGCCAATTTAACATTATTCCCTATATATAGAAATTATATCAACAATACAACACACAATAACCACTCACCTTGGTTGGTTAGGAACTTTCCTTTCCGAAGTTCCTTAGGTTTTCTTGGTTCCCTTTTGAACCCTAAATTCCAGATTCAATTATCAGCTTAGATTACTCAGAGTTCCAGACCTTATTTTAAGATACTTCCTTCTGAAAACATGTTCTAAAATGTCTCAGGAAGCTTACCCTATATTAGCTCCGAAATCTTCGTGTTTTGGTGAGAATCATCA
The DNA here is from genome assembly GCF_009727055.1 of Benincasa hispida. NCBI lineage: Eukaryota > Viridiplantae > Streptophyta > Magnoliopsida > Cucurbitales > Cucurbitaceae > Benincasa > Benincasa hispida. Next base: position 6,491,008 of record NC_052359.1, on the reverse strand, counting down.
AAAAATCAAGACTGGCCCATCTTATCCGACAGCTCGACCCTTCTGTCTTTTCCTCATTCTCCAGCCTGATTCCTTGGAGCTTCTTCTTCGGAAGGCCCACCATGAAATCTAGACTCTAATAGCTTTCAGGTGGCTTTGGAATCACTCCAAACACATGAGTATTCTGGGAGAACTCCTCGTCCCAATTTGATGCTACTTCCTGTCCTTTCTGTCCGACAACATCCTCCACTCTTGGAACCTCTTGACCAAGGCATGGTCTTGATACCAACGCATAGTTTCCTCCCAATACGCTATTCTTTATGTCCTTTGAAGAGAATTTGAGTTATCATCTGATGTCCTTGGCCTTATTTATAGGCGTCAAAAAATTCTTCAAGGTCGACACCTCCTACTTGGCTGCATGTCCAAGTGTTTCTTCCTCACACTATCACTGCAACTTTTGATCAATGTAACTCTAGGTGTCTTTCTCCTAGATAGCCAATGCATGGGGCTTAATTTTACATGTCCTCTTGTGCAACCACCTTATTTGCTTAAGGCTTAAGGTTTCTTCCCAAGAAGCCACATGTTTGATGACGTCCTCCATATGAGTTCATCCTTCATGTGCATCCACAAACCCTTGGATGTTCAACGCATAGTATGCCATCAATGCATAGTAGGTCATCAAAGCATAGTATGCAATCAACGCATAGAAACCCTTGGTTTTCAACACAACACCATCGCAACATAACACCATCACAACCTAACTTACTCAGTCATTGCAAGCCTTAACCATCGCAAGAGCCAACCACCATGCATCCAACCTAGCTCATCGCATAGCCCATGTCCAACGCATCCATCGTGCAAGGCATCGTCAACCTCCAACGCATTGCAAGGTCACACGACACCAATGTATGGCCTCGCTCGGCTGCAACGATGCATAGGCGCTTAGCCATATTGACTTACCATGGTTCGCTCAGCCGCATCGATGCATAGGCGCTTGGCTCCGACGCATGGGCACTTTTTGCGTGATTTGTATGTATGATATTCAATGCTCATGATGATGCGATACCACTACTATTTATGCGTTAATTAGAGATGCTCAAGTAGTATGCCCTGATCGTCACAAGTTTCCTTACGATGGAACCAAGTATAATTCCACCGAAGTTTCTCGATGTGATCCAAGGTCGAACACGGGGAAGTGGTGCCGGTTTTTGTGGTATGTTCATGGTATATGCGACCAGGTTTTTCAATTGTTTATAAAAGTGTGTATAGTATGTAAATTACAGTAAAATAAAGGAAAGCAGTAGGATACGATAAAACATGAAAATACAATAAACCTAAACTAGATGTTATAAGATACAGGGTTTATGTGCAAGATACTAGGATTAAGGTTGGCTGTGAAGGTTGTGCAAATAAGTGGAATGCGACGACAAGTCTTGTGAACAGATTAGAAAGAGAAAGATAAGTATTACAAACAACGCAAGTTTTTAATCAAATTGAAGGTACAAATACTGTTCCGCTCTTCTCTTGGCGTACACCTTTCAGTGATCGACCGCGGTTCCCACATGTCTGTGGTGAAACAGAGTCTAACGTAATGAACGCAAGGTTGCTTCCATGTCTGAAAGTACTACTTGCTTTAGTTAACGCACTCTTCTGACCTTCTCTCGATAGATCAGAATGACATCTTCACTTCTGCTCTCACAGGTGAAGATGCGGTCTAGCATGCTTTAGCTAAACGTATTTGAAAACTTTAATACATATTAAGTTCTTGGTGATTCATATCGCTCATCAAGAGATTAAGAAAACATCATGGAAAAAGTGACTAATGGGTGAACGAAAATAGATAGAGAATGGTAAATGAAATCTATCGAAACATTTAATATTTCTACTAAGTGTTTGATACATGATGTGTGAATGTAGAAATAAAGAAAACATGGAATACAGTGAAAGAGAGAAGAACAGATACAATCAGTTGCCAATGTTTTGGCACAGATTCAATGAAGATCTGCTTGTCGGATAGGATGGTTTTGATGGCAGGAAGAGCTTCCCTCTCAGGCTTGCTCCACCGGTAGCAGGGGTCTCTGCACAGAGCTTCGATCGGGTATACAGTTGGTCAGATATGAGATTTACCTCTCGTCCTTATCTCTTTCTCTTCCCGGATTTCTTCTTTTCAGCACTCAACTCAGCCTTTTTCTCTCTAAAATCTTACAGCACTTAGCCAAGTATCAAATACCATAATTTTCTCTGAATTCGTTGGGGTATTTATAGGATCAGATACTTTGACTTCGGCCATGTGGTCCCCACTTGATGGTTATGGTAATTCTGCAGACGGAGGGATAAGTATCCCTCTGTTATGCAATCAGACCATCAATTTTGCACAATCGTTGGTTGTACACGTGTCTCAATCCTTCGATCTCGTGTTGCTCAGTTGCATATTTCGATCATAGGTTCACATGCGGTGTTTGTTTTTAATACTGCATGCGGTCGTAGCATAGCTCTGGACTGACTATCGCATTGCACCGTTACTTTGGTACTTGTCTCATCAAGGTTGATCGACAGGCGAAATGTGATAGAGATGCGTTGATTAGTTCCTCATGAGCCTTGAGCGCAAGCGGTGACTTAGTCTCCTGCAAAACAGAGTAAAGTTTGGCTTGTCCTCCATCTTTTTGGCGTTAGTGGGTTTTATTGCAAACATTTATAATTATTGTCATACTAAGTTAATTTTCATACAATTGGCGCATAATTGCTAACTTTTGACCGCAATATCGAGATAAGATGCCATAAATAACTTTATCAACGCTTGGCATGGGCACTGGGTATCGACGTATGCCACCCTCCAGTGCCTGCCTTGCCTCGCGTCCTAGCTTACCCCATACATCCTCGCATGCCCGCGTGCCACCCGAATGCATCACCTTCGGCTGCCTTCCTTCAACCGCATACCACCCTCCAACGCATCCATTGAGCCTAATGCGTTGGTCTCTAAGGCATGCGTCATTCCCACTTCAACTTCTCCCTTGGCCCAAGTAATCTCTCCAAGATCTTATGGCCAACGCATGGCAATGCCTAGTCTAACACTTAGTCAGTTTTCATCAATTTAAGCTTAACTCAAAGCTACTCAAGAAAAATCTATTCAACACTTAGAAATTTCCTCTCTTCAACATAGGATTTAACTTTCACTTAGTTAATTTCCTTTACCATTTGCTTAAATAAGGAAAATGGAAATCCAGGTTTCACATAACCTCTTGAGGCGTCTTAGGACACATTTCCTTAGACAAAGTAACTCCATGCCTAAAAGGTAGTAGGCCCTTTTTGGAGTTTTGCATCGAGTACTTGAGCAACATCTTGTCAATGTACGATGCCTTAGACAGTGCTAACACTTTGTTCTTCCAATCTCGAAAGATCTAAATACCAAGAACAAACTGAGCCTCTCCCAAATATTTCATTTGGAATTGGGTCACTAGCTAGTTCTGAACTGCAGTCAGTAGTCTTACATCATTCCCAATGAGTAGGATATCGTCTACATACAACACTAGGAAAACTACTGAACTGTTGATGATTTTCTTATAGACACAAGACTCATCAACGTTTTGGTCAAAGTCGTACGATTTGATCGCAGTATCAAACCGTATGTTTCAAGATCGAGATGCCTGTTTCAGCCCATAAATGGATCGATTAAGTTTGCAAACTTTTTGCTCTTGACCTTGGGCTATGAATCTCTTGGGTTGCACTATATAAATGGTCTCCTCAAGATTACCATTCAGAAAGGCAGTCTTGACACCCATTTGCTAAATCTTATAATTATAAAAAGTGGCAATGGATAGGAGGATGTGGATAAACTTCAACATGGCAATAGGTGAGAAAGTCTCCTCATAGTTGACTCCCTCCACCTGGGTATAACCCTTTGCCACAAGTTGAGACTTGAAGGTTTGCACCTTCCCATCGGCACCTGTTTCCTCTTGTAGATATATTTGCAACCTATAGGTCTTACCTCATCAAACCGATCTTCAAGATCCTACACTGAATTGAAGTACATCGACTTCATCTTGAGATCCATGGCTTTGACCCATCCATCCCGGTCAACATCCTTCATTGCCTTCTAATAAGACAACGGATCCTCAACGTCGCCATTGGCTACCATAGCCAGGATTCTGTGAAACCAATATAACGAAAAGGTGGGTTCGCAACTCTTCCACTGCGTCGAGGTTCCCTCAACTCTTGAGGTGGAACTGACCTACCAGATGAACTATCATCAACAACTTTTGCTGATGAAGCAGACCCTTCAACAACTCTTGTTGAAATTTTAGTAGTTTTGTTGGAAAGCTCATGTAACACGATCTTACTATGTGGACTTTTCTCCCTAATATGATCCTCCTCCAGGAAGGTACCGTTCGTAGACACAAACACTTTATTTTTCATAGGATCATAAAAGTAACCCCCTTGTGTACCTTTGGGGCAGCCTACAAAGAGGCATAACCTCGACCGTGGTTCTAATTTCTTTAGATTAGCCTTAAACACATGTGCTGGACAACCCCATATGCGGAAGTGATGTAAACTAGCTTTATGCTCGTTTCACAACTCCAGAGGTGTTCTTGCGAACGTAGTTGAGTATATACACTGCAGTCTCCACTGCAAAACCCCAAAACGAGTCTATTATGAAAGAGTAACTCATCATCGATTAAACCATGTCCAACAAGGTTCTGTTTCTCCTTTCCGCTACACCATTCTGCTGAGGTGTACCCGATGTTGAGAGTTGAAAAATGATTCCATGTTCTATCAAATAGTCATGGAACCTTAAATCCAAAAACTTTCCACCTCAATCCGATCGAAGTGTCTTAATCTGTCTATCTAAAGCATTTTCAACTTCAGCCTTGAACTTTCTGAACTTTTCAAAGGATTCAGACTTCCGTTGCATCAAATAAACATACCCTTACCTAGAGTAATCATTAGTAAAGGTGATGAAATACTCATAGCCTCCCCTGGATCGCACATTCATCGAACCACAGAGGTCAGAATGCACTAACTCTAGAGGCTCTTTGACTCGATAACCTTTTCCAAGAAAAGGTCTTTTATTCATCTTAGCCTCAAGGCAAGATTTGCACACCGGTAAAGAATTTTTCTCTAACTTACTTAGAAGTCCATTCTTCACCAACCTCTCAATCCTATTAAGATTGATGTGCCCTAATCAAAGGTATCAAAGTTGGGAATTTTCTTTTGGAGAAATCTTTTGTCGTTTACTTTGAGTTACGTAGTTTTAAACATCTTTATGTTATGGAGGGAACTCATTGCTAATGACCTTAACACATACAAGTTATTTTCTAGATATGCTAAACAAATTTCGACTCCATCTTTATGAATAAACACATAATTCAATTGAAAATTAAGAGTATATTTACACAGTATCAAGCACTTTATAGAAATTAAGTTATTTTTCAACTCAGGAACTACAGATACATCATGTAAAACAAGAAATTTCTTCTGTAAAGTCAATTGGACTCCTCCCACTACCACAACTGAGACGACGTGCCCGGTGCCTACTCGCATCGTCATCTCACCAGCCTCCAGCTGCCGCTAGGATCTAATCCCCTGAAAAGAAGAACAAACATGATTAGTTGCGCCGGAGTCAATAATCCAAACAAAATCATCATTCTCCACTAAACAAGTTTCCAAAGCTAGTAAATCATATTTACCTTGTTTTGGCTTAGCCTTGGCCGCCTTCTTCTCCTTTAGCCAGCAAGGACAATTTCTCTTCCAGTGCCCATCTTGGTTGCAGTGGAATCACTCTCTCTTGTCAACCAACATTAGACGCCTACCCCGCTGGGCGATAGGCTGTGGGTTAGCAGGTGCCTTCCCCTTCCCCTTATCACCCTTCTTCTTCTTCTTCTTCCACTTGGTAGTGTTAGAAGTAGAAGGTGTAGACTTTGTCCCTGAGGTTGAACCTCGATGGAACGTCTTTGAAGATGAAGCAACATTTGCCTCACCTCCATTCTTCTCTTTACTTTTCAGTAAGGATAGGAATGTCTGTAACTCGTTGAGGAGAGTTGTAAGGGTATAGTCCACTAAGAAATGCATTACTAACAAAGTGTAGGAAGCTATCTGACAAGGAATGCAGGATTATGCTAACCTGGCTGTCATCATCAATTCGAGACCCATTCATCTCTGCCACATTGAAGTGGACTATCTTGTTAAGCACATATTCTCGAACAAAGGTGCCTTTCTCCATTTTGGAGTTGAAGATGCATTTAAGAGCCTCATGCTTGAGCTGTCCAGATAGTTGTTCGAATATTCTCTGTAGGGACTCCATGATCTCACGCACTGAAACCATGTGCTCATGCTTATTGGCCAAAACGTCGTTAAAACTGGCCAAGATATAGGCTCAGGCCTTCTCATTCATCTGTGTCCAACCCTCATAAGTCTTCTGAACATTTCGAGTGATGTTAGGAGATGGAATAGGAGGACGCTCCTCTGTAAGGACAAACATGAGATCATCGATGATTAAAACTATTGTGATCGTGTGTTTCCTACTAGCGCAATTCTCGCTAATTAGTTTGTCGGTGCTAAGTAGAGCTAATGTGGCGATTGCCATAATTATGTTGCTGAAAATAGAACAAGGTTAATAAGTCTATGCAATACCACATTTTAACACCAATTTTAGCTTTAGAAAAATAGTTTCCAAGTACCCTAAATGAAAAGACTTCTATTTCGCAATGATGCCCCAGCGAGGCAAGATAAATGTCACCAGTGGGGTGATCAAATGCCCTTTCACTAGGATCAGACACTCTCAACCATTAGGCAGAAACAACTCTTGTAACTGCACCTAATAGTCACCATTCGTTTGGTCAAGAACTATTAACCCTTAACAATTCCACGTAAGTGTAACAGCTCGTTTTCGGCCTTAGAGTCTTGCCCTAATGCACCTACCGTAGGGAAAAAACAGATTGGGACAAGAGACTAAAACGACCTTATCCTATACAGGAGATCAGATAAAGAAACGTGCAAAACTTCCATCCTATAGGGGAACACTCCCAGGATGCCTCGAGGCGATGCACAGAAACTTTATCCAACCTAACAAGAGAGACTGTAGGATATGTTGTCGCACGTCCCACTCCCACTTACTATAAAAATTCTCTCCGTCCACCTTGATATTGACCTACCCAAACACCATACTTTAGGGGGATACTTCCAGGGTGCCACGTGGCTGATGATAGATCTCACAGTGTGGACAATAAAGGGAGAAACACGAAGAGATTTAATTGAAGTATTAAATACCTAAAGTACCTCCCATTGAATATTCTACCTAGGGGTTCATTAACTTAGACCATTTGGCTACTGATTTTAATCTAAGTTAGTTGAATTTGCTCAAAAGCAACTCTTGTCTTTGAAATTAAACAAGTTCAAGTAGTCACATTAAACTCTTTAATGGATTGTCCTCAAATTTGCATGCATGCATCAAATTTATCTAATTCACCTTTCTAGGTAGGTTCCTAGGTAGGGATGTTGATGCAGTATTTTATGTAGTGGAAATATGGATGATATGCGTTGATTGAATTGCGTTGTGCACTCAAGTTTCCCCAGCGAAATTCAAGTGTAAATTCCTCTAACTTTCCTAATAAGTCCAGGGTCGAACACAGGGACTTGTGAAAATAGATTGTGTTGGTAATTTTGATGAAAACTTTGCGGTAACCGGGAAAATAAATAAAGTGTTTGGTTTGTTGATTGCGTTGATTAAAAATAAATAACAAATACGGAGGAGTTTGAAAAGAGTTGGTAAACAAGAAATGCGATGAATATGTGGTGAACAGGTTGAGAGAGGTTTAGGCTAACATTCCCTAGAATGCGTTCATGTTTGCAATCATGCAACATGCATACAACAGTAAACCACCTCTTGGTGCGAATACCATTGCTTCTAAGGCTAGAACGCATGCGATATATATGCGATAAGTCTATAGGGTTTACACATAAACCTCTATTCCTATTTATGCGATGACAAAATGACATCCACACAAATATGCGACCACATAATATCATTCCTATTCCTAGGATGCATGCGATGCAAGTTGATAAACAGAGCTTATCTCTAAGTCCCTATCTCTTGTTTAAGCCTAATCTTGCTTTTTTGAGTCCAGATTCTAACCTAGCTCTCTTGAGACATTAGGTTCTTTCTTTAGACTTGTCTCTCGAGTAACTCTAAAGGGTATTTTGCACAACATAAAACAAGACAATCGCAAACAATGAACTTCCTAGGTCATGTTAGCTTAGTTCTTCTCAACCCATTCAACTAGTTTAGCTACTTATTTGTATTAAGAGAGTGAGCAGATGTAGAATTAGAACTTCCATTGAATAGATATGAAGATGAAGTACAAATAACAATGCAAATATAATAAAGAGCCTGGTAGCAATTTCTTACTGCCAGGCGTTTACACTATTTCTACTCGTGCTCTAAAGATGATCTCGCTCTCGCGAGAGTCGGCCTACTCTCTGCTCTTACGCCCCAAGGTCCTCTCTTGAGTTGCCCTGGGTGATCTCTAGCGCCACCACTCTTCTCTTGCTCCGCCTTAAAATGAAAAGGAAATTATGAACAAATGCAACTGGTTGTAAAAATGGTGAACGGTGAACCCCTTTTCTAAAGAATGCACTTGGTATTTATAGAGCATCCATGGTGAAAGGCGGCTTATCTCTCCTGGTTGTACAGATGGGATAGCTTTAATTCCTGATTGACACGCCGAATGATTGTTATTGATAAAGCTGAATGCACTTTGTGACCGTTATCGACTGTCAATTTAATTTGGATTCGACTGTCATCAGCTCTCTGTCCCATCGCTCTTAATTGGCCTTTCACCCAGATGTGCCCACCATGTTGCGCTGACCAAGTTGCGGTGATCCTTCTCGGGCGAATGTTTGCGAGCACGATCAACGCAAAGTCTTGCAGTGAAGTTGCGCTCGACAAATGAATTCCTATGATCACAATCTTTACATTGTGTTAATGCATATTTTGCACAAAAATACAAAAATCAATAGTTCTAATGTGCTGAACACATACGACTGCAATATTATAGAATTTATGTTTAATGGACGCAATTTAACATATTTCATCAATGCAATCCAAAATTGTTTAAAAACTTAGCACTATGATAACGTGCATTTCTGCCCGTTATCAGGTGTTCCATTTCCATCACCTTAAATACCTCAGCCTAGATAGAACCCGCCTTAGAAAAAAGGTCCCTTATAGATAGATTTGCTACACTTTCTATTAAACTGATTAAAAGATTAAAGCCTAGGTTGCTAATCTCATTAGAACCGTGATCTTAGGTTTATCTCCACAAAGTTTTTAAACACTTTTAAAACCATGATTCAAGCCTAAGTTCGCAAGCATGTCTTTCTTATAGATTTTAGTTATAATTTCCTTATGACTCTTATAAAAGAAACAACTAAAATCATACACATTGCCACACAACTAGGTATTTATAACACTTATAAATTTAACCTATGTGTCATGCTTCATGCAATGTTCATTCATTACTATATATAACTTTTATATATTTGTAACGAACTAAGAAAATATGCTTCCATACACCCTATACTATAACATTTATAATATAAAGATGATGCATGCCTATGCTTAATGCATGCATAAATATAACTCTTATATTATATGATGCATGAACATGCTCTTATGTAATTTAAATCATGCTTCTCTAAATTATAATACTTACAATAAAGAGATGATGCATGACCAATGCATAACCTAAGGTCAGATTTCTACTATATGGCATACCATATGACATATAAATAAACATACATCCAATGTACATTCACAAAAAATTAATGGATTGGGATAAACCGCCTAAAAAAACGAAAATAAAATTCTATCTATTACATTTTCCATCGAGAAAATCGGTTCACAGGCGAACTGGGTCTTGAACCACCCGGGCGAAGCTCCTCTCCTTGATCATTTAGTAAACGTGGCCAAAGCACTCAGCCACGTTATACAAACTATGTGTATAGGACGCCCCCGCTCACATGTTCCCTATACGAATGATCATGATCAGACCATCTGTGACAAGTCATAACACTTGTGACCATTCCACAAAGCGAGCCACATCCGTAGCGTTACCAGGATAAGGTTTTCCTCTTATATCCAAATACTACAGACCATTTTGGTTATTACTTAAGACATGATCCACTTGTATGTCACCACATACACACTTAAGTTACATACAGATAACCAGACATTTTATGTTTATTGGTTTGTGGTAAAGTAAATAAAACATACAACTGAGCAAAAACAAGATGTGAAGTAAATATCATATATTATACAACACAAGTGTTCATACAAACTGTTTATCAAACTACATGATATGAGACTTTAGGGAATCAACCCCAACAAAACGCTCGAGTGCGCGATCATTTAGAAAAAGCTAGATGATCGTTTAGGTAATTCTATGGGATCGTTTAGGAAAAGTGCGCATGTACACGATCATTTAGTAAACTTTGAGTTGTCGTGTATGCTCTCGGTTTGCTAGGAAATAGGCAGTGTACTAATTTGGGGAGCGAGTATCTAATCACTTGCAAAATGAAAACCATTTTCATTTTATCCTTCATTTATGAAAACTGAATGTAACGTCCCACTATGTCATTCGGTTACGGAGGAAAAATCGGCAACAATTATCCCATAATTGTTTAAATTAAAAAATAAATATGATCATATTATATTTATAACCTATGGTTTAATATTACATCATATGCAACATATGAACCATAGTTCTTTTCTCCTCCACTAGATATAAATCATATTTATTTCATTTTCCTCCAATTAATGTATCTCATATATCATGTCAACTATATCATATATAATTGACCCGTTTAGTTATATCATATATAATCAAAATACCTCTTGTCAATTTGAATACTTCAAACTGACCCAAAAACTGATTGTCAACTTGAATCCATTGAGCTACTAAGGGGGACCTTATAGACCTATGGCTCGAAGCTCCAATGGTATGTGAATAACTGACTAAACTCTTTAGCCACGAGATCCACCATCCATTAACTGTAAAGATACTACAAACGAAGTGATCCAGATTCGTTCATGTATTGACATGAGGAATGGGGGCGTCCTATGCAATGAGTTTGCATAAGATCGGACCAAGAAATAAGTCATTCTGACTTTATAACGTTGTTTACTGTATAAGACTGACTATTTCACTTAGATGACCTAGGTAACTCGATCTTAATCCTGAGTTAACTATGAACTCCTGTTTATTTGGGATTATCCTTAGATTTGCATAGGTGAGGGTTGGATCAACAACACCAGTTCAATAAGCCTCCCATTTCAGGGGTAAGATCGGGTAGATAGCTGGGGACATAGGGTGAAAGAAGAAATTCACGCTTACCCGATTTAGGGATAGGAGAAAAGTTGTTCTCTTAAGTACTGAATCCAAGTCTTGAACAAGGGGCCTCACCCTCTCACTGAGCTGAGAGGGATCTGGTTTAGTGATTGGATCACAAACCAATTTTTCATTAGATGATTAGAAGAAACTTAAGAAATAAGACATAATCTCGGGTGTAAAACAGACATTTGACCCAACCGTTATTAGAACAACCTGTGAAGGGCGACTTACTAATTATGGTTAAATCATGTGGACATAATATATCTACAGTGAAGGGAGTGCAACTATGGGCTTTAGTGGAGTGACCCATTAGTTAACGAATAGGGATTAATTCGGTGTGCCAATTAATCTTGGATCGTTGGAGGCCATGATATGTAGGTTCGCAAGGTCCCCTATTAGCTCATAAATGGATTAGCTTTAGAGTAGCGTGATAAATTAATTTGAAAGTTCAAATTAGAATTAAATGGAATTGGAGAATTAATTAATATTTAAATATGATATAAATATTAAATTCATGAAGATGAAATTTGTGTAAAATTAATTTAATATTAATATTAAATTAATTAGAATTAATTAAATTATTTATTTAATTACTTATTATTATTAGAAAATTAATTTATGAAATTAATTTTGTAAAATTAATAATATTTTTAATTTTTGAAATCAAATTGGTTTTAGAAATCAAATTTGAAATTTGAAATTGAAAAACACAAAATGGAAGTATGAGTTTTTCCATTATCACCTTCAACTTGCTTTCTCAAAACCCACTTGTAGCTTCAAGATTCCAAGCATGAGTTGCATCTCATGTAGCCATCTTCTTTGCATGAGAGTCCTGCAATAAATAGAGAAGATTGGATGAAATTGAGGCATGCAAATTGTTTGAAATTGCTGAAGTTTTGTTGAAAACTTGATAGATTGAAGAAGGATTCTCCAAGCTTCTACAGTGAGCTCTTCTCCAAATTCTCTTCATTCAAACTTATTTTGAGTCTCACAACCCAATCTAAAGCTCCAAGAGAATAGTAAAGAAGATCTTGAGGTGGTTCATAAGAAGAATTAGAGAAGATTTGCAGCTGAATTCGAGTTTCAAGAGATTTTACAAAGGTATGATTTGAAACCTTTTTATTATTGCATGTGCATGCTTTATTTACAGCCAAAATTAATGAATTAGAATGCTTATTGAACATTGTTGCTTCCGTTGCATGCTGATATACTCTCCACGATACTACCTTGTTTTCTTGCAAACTTGATTTTTTTCCTATTTTCTTCCCCTTTTTTTGATGTTTGGCTTGGTTTCAACCTCCTTGAGCATATTTTAGTCCTTTTTAACTCATTTGACATTAAATCTCAACCTCAAACAAAACCCTAAAAATCACTAGTGCACGACATCAAATCTAACAAAATCATTTAAAAACTAATCTAAATTAAAGGCAAAGAACGCAGAAAATTAGGTGTGTTTCACACTCCTTTTAGGACCTGAGCATGTTAAGGCCTGAAACGTGCTTCGTTTACAAAATCCTTCTATTCGATGGGGTACCTTGAGGCTCTGAGTCATATTGGGTAATTTCGTAGACAAAAAAATGTTGCTCAAAGTGTTTGTTATATGCACCTCTTCCGAAATCCGAGTTTGTTAAGGCACAAAACACGTTCCATTCAAAAAATCCTTATTCCCCATGTGGAGTCATTTCATGGGCAAATCGCGTTAAGGCACGAAAAACAGATTTTTTTGCAAAGTTTTTCTGCCCCATGAGATATCTTGAGGTACTGACTCTTGTGGGGCCATTTTGCAAAAGGAAAAATCGGATACCTTTTTTGGGACCTAAACTCGTTAAGGCACGAAACTTGCTCCATTCACAAAATTCTTTTGCCCTATAGGGTATCTTAAAGTTCTAACTTTTAGGGGACCATTTCGCATACAAAGAAATGTTGCTCAAAATTTTCATTTTGGGCACCCCTTTCGAGACCCAAGCTCGTGAGGGCACGATACGCGTTTCGTTTGCAAAATTTTGCTTCCTCATGGCGTATCTTGAGGTTATGACTCATAAGATTATTTTGTATTGTCATGTGATAATCATTCACATAGAACATATAAATAGTTGAACTCAAATTAAATTGTCAATGTTAATATGTGGTAATATGAGTCTAAATTAGTCGTATTACTTCCCTTTTTTAGTACTTGCTACTCACTTAGAGATCAACCCTAAACCTCGTAGGATCCTATAGTTTGTAAACCTTGTATGAACAAACTTGTAAGTGATTAATAATATTTGATATTTTATTCACTTTGTCTATGAAATATGTGATATTTTAGTTGCATTAACCACAATCCAATAAACTAACATCCAAGATTATCGTTGTGACTTAAACATGTACGTGGATACATACAGGTGGATCATGTTTAAGTGATAACCTAAATGGTTTGTAGTATATGGATATGGTTGGTTACCTTATCCTGGTAATACTATGAGTATGACGCTTTATAGATGTTACAAATGTTGTAAAGTGCTATAAATGATCTGATCTGATCAGTCATGTATTAGACATGTGAGCGGGGATATTCTATAAAAAGAAGTTTGTATAAGACTGGATCACAAAATGTTTAGTCTCGTTATATAACATCGTTCATAATAGAGATTTTCATTTCACTAGGATGACCATAAGTAACATGACCTTAATCCTGAATGAGTTGTGAACTCCTCCTGCCTATGAGGGCGATCCTTTGATTTATATAGGTGAGAGTGGTTAGATCGCCGATTCAACAAGCCTACCATTTTGGGGATTCGTCTGATTGGGGGGAACTCAACTACACAAGATGGAATTCACTCCTTCCCCGAAGCAGGGGTAAGTACATAAATTGCTCCCTTAAAAGCTGATTCTGGGTCTTGAACAATGTGGTGCCCCACTCTCTCCTAGTCCAAGAGGAGTTTAGTCATAGTAGGACTATGATATATTGTTCATTAGAGGGATCAGTGGTACTTAAGGAGTTACATGTAACTACAGAGACAAAATGGTAATTTGACCCAAGTGTACTTACGAGCAATTTGTGAAGGGTCATCGTACTATTGATTGGTTATGTCCAATGGACACAAAAATATATCTGTAGTGTGAAGAGTGCAGCTGTCGGTCTTTAGTAGAGTGATCGTTGGAGCTTCATTAATTCAAGAGTGCAGAAATATAACGGATGGTGGATAATGTAATTCCAGAGTTTAATTAATTATTCACGTACCGTTGGAGCTTCAAGCTATAGAAGGTCCCCTTGGTAACTCAAAAGAATTTAGTTGAAAATTAATTTTTGAGTTAATTTGAATTGTTCAAATTAATAAGAGAGAATTTAATTATATATGATATAATTGACATAATGTATTTGATTGTTGAGTTTTATGTCCTAAAACTCGTGGTTTGTAAACAATGAAACTTATTTTGAAAATTCAATAAAGGGGTTATTGAATAGATGTATTGCTTAATAGAAATCCAATAAACTTGAAAGTCCCTTAACTATTGGATGAGTACTTGAACTTTATATGGAGACATAAAAGTGGATCAAGTTCGAGTAAATAGTCAAAATGATCTATAGTACATGAATAAGGTTGAGTACTTTATTTTGGTAACACTACTGGATATGGCCTGCTCTGTAGTTGTTACAAGAAGTTGTAAAGTGCTATAAACGAAGTGATCCTAATTTGTTCATGTTGGGATATGAGAAGTGAAAGTGTCCTTGTGCAAAAGGGTTTGTACAAGATCGGACCACGAAATCAGTCACTCTTACTTTATAACGCTGTTTACTATTTAAGACTGATTATTTCAAAGTGATGACCTAGGTAACTTGACCTTAATCCTGAGCTGACTATGAACTCTTGTTTATTTGGAATTATCCTTAGATTTGCATTGGTGAGGGTTGGCTCAACAACGTTGGCTCAATAAACCTCCCATTTAAAGGGTAAGACTAGACAGATAGTTGGGGACATAGGGTGCAAGACGAAATTCACTCCTACCCGCTTTTAGGGATAATAGAGAGGCTATTCCCTTAAGTGCTGATTCTGGGTCTTGAACAAGGGGCCCACCCTCTCATTGGCCCGAGAGGGACTCGGTTTTATTGGTTGGATAAAAAAACAATTGTTCATTAAGGGATCAGTGGAAACTTAAGGAACAAGAGGTAATTTCGGGGGTAAAACAGAGATTTGACCCAGCCGTTATTACGAACAACTTGTGAAGGGTTGATTTACTAATCATGGTTATATCAAGTGGACATAATATATCTACAGTGAGGGGAGTTCAACTATGGACTTTAGTAGAGTGACCCATTAGTTAACGAATGGGGGTTAGATCGATCTAATGAGTTTAGCCGATTAATTTCGAATCGTTGGAGCCCATGATATGTAGGTCCACAAGGTCTCCCTACTGCTCGAAAATGGATTAGCTCTAGAGTAGCATGATAAGTTAATTTGAAATGTTCAAATTAGAATCAATCGGAATTGGAGAATATATATTTAAATATGATTTAAATATATGAAGATGAATTTGTGTAAAAATTAATTTAATATTGGATATTAAATTAATTAGAATTATTTAAATTGTTTAAATAATTATTTATTAATTTTATTAGAAAATTAATTTATGAAATTAATTTGTAAAATTAATAAATTTTGATT